>NC_133666.1:369542157-369842157 GCF_037893015.1 Macrotis lagotis
GTTTTGCTGGACAGTTGATTCTCAGTTACATTCCAAGCTCTGCTGCCTTCCAGCATATTATATTCCAAATCTAATGAGCCCTTAATGAGGATGCTTCTAACTCCTGTATAATCCTGATTGCAGTGCCCCAATATTTGAATTGTTTCATTCTGGCTTTTTGTAGTATTTTCTCTTTCCTCTTTGAAGTTCTGGAATTTGGCTAAGTTATTCCTGGGGCTTATTTTTTGTATTTCTTTCAGGAGATCAGTGGCTTCTCTCAATTTCTATTTTACTCTATGCTTCTAGGATATCAGGGCAATTTTCCTATAGAAATTATTTAAAAATAAAATCAAGTCCTTTCCCTGATCATGACCTTCAAGTAGCACAATAATTTTTACATTTTCTTTCCTGGATCTGTTTTTCAGGTCAGTTGTTTTTTTTTCAATAAATTATTTCACAGTTTCTTCTAGATTTTCATTATTTTGTTATTGTTTCATTGTTTCTTGATTCCTCACAAAATCATCTTCTTCCTTTAGCTCCATTCTACATTTGAAGGTGTTGTTTTATTCAGAGAGCTTTCTTATCTCCTTTTCAATCTGGCCAATTCGGCTTTTAAAAGTATTATTCTCCTCATTAACTTTTTTTGGACTGCTTTTACCATTTAAACTAAATTTTCTTTTTAATCTTGTTTTATTCAGCATTTTTTGGATATCCTTCACTAAATTGCTGATATCATTTTCATGTTTTTCCTGCATCTCTCATTTCTCTTCCAAATTTTTCCTCTACCTCCCTTTGCTTGATTTTTAAAAACTTTTTTGACCTCTACCATAGCCTGAGACTAACTCCTAATTTTCTTGGAAGCTTTACATACAGAGGCTTGGATTTTGTCATCTTCTGAGTGAGTGTTTTGATCTTCCATGGGACCAAAGTAATTGTCTAAGGTCAGGTTCCTTTTTTTTTCCTGTTTACTCATTTCCCCAGCCTGTGGCCTGGTTTTGGGTTGATTCCCAAGCTTTTGAGTGTTATTGGGGCATCGCTTGCAAGGACCTCAGTTCCTTCAAGATCTTATGAAAGACTCTAACTTCTCTCCTGGTCTTTGCTTGGGTCAGTGGTTGACCACATGTACTCCTCTCTGCCTTAGAACTGTAAGGAGAGTTCCTTCTTCACTATGTTAGCATGGGGACCAAGATTGTGACCAGGGTCCAAATATGGACACAGCACCTGATACTGTTCCAGGTACAGAGGAGATACCTCAACATTCTCCCCTCTCCCCCTTACTTTCTGTGGGCTGGGCTGAGTGCTCTGGGAGTGGCTTACAGGTTGCTCCCTGATGGTGGCTCAATGGCCTTACTTCCATTTCTTTGCAACTGGGCTGTACTGAGGGTCATGACTATACTGAGGGCCATGCTGGGTCTGCCCTTACTCTGGCAGAGGTTTCCATGATGATCTTCCATGTTGTTATTGATGTTCCCTGGGTTGTCAGATCAGGAAACTGCTAATGCTTTCAAGAGTTGGCACCTCAAAAAGTTTAAAAAAATAAAAAAATAAAAAAAGAGTTGGCACCTCCAAGGACCCGCACTCCCTCTGGACTCTTTTCCAAAGACTGGAGCTCCTTTGTTACCACCAAGTGATGCTGGTTATGCTCCCATCCCCTTCCATCCCCATGAAATAGAGAATGTCACATGATCTTCCAGGTTAACTTGGACTGGAGAATTGCCTCATTGGAACTTTCTATGGGTTTTGTCTCTCAAAAATCTAGTTAGTCTCATAATTTTAAAGGTTTTGAAATATTTTGGAAGAGAGCTCCTGGGGAAGCCTGTCCTCATGCTTCCATCTTGGCTCCCATTACTGATTCATTGAAAATGATATAGAAGAAGTGAAGGTAAAGCTTAATAAAATAAGTGAAAATTATAAAAGAAAATTATGGAAAGATGATTAATGTCTTGAAAAAAGATATGTAAAAATATTGTAGAATATGAATGGTAAAATAAAAATGATAAACTTGTATGAAACTGAACTGAAGAAAATGATATTAGGATCTGTCAAGGGGAATATATTCATTCTGAGGCAATAAACAAGAAGAAGAATGTAAAAGACTCAAAAAAAAGAAGACAATCACTACTGAAACAGTTGCATGGAGGGTACTTGAACTGAGGCTATATGTATAAATTGGTTATGATTTGACAATGCTCACGGCTCTTGAAAATATATTTTTCTTTCTTTTTTTTAGGTTTTTGCAAGGCACATGGGGTTAAGTGGCTTGCCCAAGGCCACGCAGCTAGATAATTATTAAGTATCTGAGAACGGATTTGAACCCAGGTACTCCTGACTCCAGGGCCGGTGCTTTATCCACTACATCACCTAGCTGCCCCGAAAATATATTTCTAATGGTACAACTGAGGAGTGCATATTTGGACAGAGGCTGTGTATGAAGTGGCTCCAAATGATTTGATGGTTTACTTAGAAAACCCTAGGAAATCAACCAAAAAAACTGTGAAACAATTTCCACCTTCAGTAAATTATCAGTATAAAATATTCCCAAATCAATCACCAGCATTTCTATTTATGACCAATAAAGTCCTACAAAAAGAAATTGAAAGAGAAATTACATTGGAAGTAAAACTGGACAATTTAAAATACTTGCAAATCTATCTAGCCCCAAAATTAAATGAACAAAATTACAAAACACTTTTCACACAAATACAGTCAAATATAATCAAATGGGATAAAGATTTTTTCCCCTAGATTGAGTTTGTATAAGGAAAAACATCAATTCTTCCTAAATAAAATAATTTATTTAGTGCCATATGAGAAAAATTATCATGAATCTCTTTTACAGAGGTAGAAAAAAGAGTAACAAATTTCATAAGGTGTAACAGAAAAAGAATAATATCAAGGGAAGTAATGAAAAATGCAAATTATAATGGACTTGTCTTATAATATCTAAAATTATGTTATTTAGGGGTGATCATCAAAATTTTCTTCTACTGCTTAAGAAATTAAGAAATGGATTCCAGTGGAATGAATTAGGTATAAAAGAAATAATAGTAAATTACTAAAGTATTCTACTTTTTGAAAAACCCAAAGAATGTAGACTCTGAGATTAAAAACTCACTATTTGATGAAATTTGCTGCAGAAACTTATAAACAACAGGGGAAAAAACCATGCATAGAACGATATGGCAAACTCTATACTAAGATATGATTGCAAAGATAAACAATTATTCATAATGGGAGATGCTAAAAATCAATTATGAGAACAATGAATCATTTATCTGACAGATCTATGGAAAGAAGCAAAGGTTATGAGCAAGAGAGAGATAGAAAACAAATTTCATAATGAGTAATTTTGACTACATTAAATTAAAAACAGATATTTCATGTACAATATGAAAGCAAACAAGTTAGAAGAAATGCAGAAACCAGGGAAACAATTTTCACAGTTAGTGTCTCTAATAAAGGATTCATTTCTAATTTATAAGAATACAAATTATTTATCAGTAGGAAAATTACCAAAGGATACGAATTGTCAATTATTAAATGAAGACACTAAACATACCTATACTCAAATGGAAAAAAACTCTCCAAATCATTATTGATTAGAGGAATGTGAAATAAAACAACTTGGATGTGCCACTTCACACCTATCAGATAGACTGAAATGACAAAAATAGAAATGGTCATTTATATAGAAAAACTGGGATGCTAATGCATTGTTGCTAGAGTCATGAATTGAGCCAACCATTCTGGAGAGCATTTTGGAACTATGTGCAAAGGAGAATAACACATGCTGCTTAATCAAACAATGCCACTACAAGATATATATAGATATATATAGATATATATAGATATATATAGATATATATGAGACTAAAAATGGAAAATTTTCAAATGTGCAAAAATATTTATAGAAACTCCTTTGTAATGACAAAGAATTGGAAATTGAAGCAATGCTCATCAATTGGGTTATATCCAAACTGGTTATAGTATATGAATTTAATGGAATATTATTGTTCTGTAAAAAAATCATGAGCAGCTGAACTTCAGTAATACCTGGAAAACCAGGACAGCATTCAATACATTAATGGATCAAATATGATGGATATAGCTCTTCTCAGTGGTTGAGTAATCAAAGAAAATCCTGAGAGACTTGTTTTGGAAAATGTTCATTTGTTATGACATCCACATTCAGAGAATCATAAATAAATAATCAAATAAAAAATAGAAACTATGGAGTCTGAAAGTCAAGTAAAGCATACTATGTTCACTTTTTACATTTTGCTTTATTTTTTCTTTCTTTCTATTGTATATTTTCCCCATTTAATTCTAATTCCTCCCCTTCAGTTGGTGAATGACTAAACAAGTCATGGTATATGAATACTGTGGAATATTGCTCCATATAAAGCAATGGCCAAACTCTAGAGAAGCATGAAATGACATACAGGATCTGATGCTGAGCAAAGGGAGAACCAAGAGAGCAATGAACACATCAACAGCAACAGTGTGAGATAAACAACCTTGATGGAAATCACCTTGATGGAAATCACTCTTCTCAGCAGATCAGAGAGGTAGGACAGACTGGCTAGCTACTATGTAATTCTCATTCAGAAGAAGAAAAACAAAACAAAACAAAACACCTTCAGAATCTAATGTACACTTTATAAAAAAATTATCTCTTTTGTATCTCATTCCCTTAAAGCTAATTCTTCATACTGAAAATAACTAATCTGTAAACATGTTAATCAAAATATATATGTACAACACTAACCTGACTGTTAGTTGCTAAGGGGAGGGGGCTAGGAAGGGAGGGTGGAAGGAAATTTTGTAACATAAAAATATTCATGTGCATAAGGATTTAAATAAATTTATATAGAGAAAAATAATTTTAATTCCTCTTTATTATCATGACAACATATAGAATTATGTTAAACACAATTATACATGTACAACTAATTCTACATTATTACCTTCCATAAGACTGAAGAGGGAGATGGGAGAAAAAAATATGGATTTCATAAACTTGCAAATGGATGAATATTGAAACCTATTTTTTATATAATGGAAAATAAAATAAATGAAATAAAATTTATAAATAATAAATACAACAAAAGAAAAAAGGAGATAACATTCTTCCACATTGGTCATTTCAAAATGTGTTTGGTCATTTCACTGGTAAATTGTTATGTGTGTTTTAAAATTGCCTTTATAGACTTGTTAGTGAATCCTTTTCTATTTTGTTTGTTTTATTAATTTCACTCCTCAACTGTTCATAAAGATTTATGATATTTCTGTAAACCTATTTATTTCATATGAGTTGTCTAATACATAACATACAGTAACCTACAATACCATAATTTATTTCTAAAATTAAGTGATAATTCCTCATCATTACAAAATGTATATTTGTCTTTCTATCCATCTACCTACCTATCTATATATCTACTTTTCAATTTCTATAATTTCCATTGATTTTTCTAATTGATTGGGTCAATTCACAGTTTCCCCAATAATGAATTAGTGTACATTTTGTTGAAACTGTGCTAATGATTGTTATTCTCTTGTAGTAAATATTGACAAATTGATGAGTAAGAGGTGGAACTACAGTTACTTTGTATTTTAACACTTTTTAGCAATGGTTGTTTATAACTTTAGTGGTCCACCTTATATGAGGTTTATCATATTACCTGGTATATAACAAACACATTAAATTAAATTATTAAATTGCTATTGAGTAAACATGAGATCTTCCTTTTCATGTCTTTTGAACATGTTAATTTAGTGGCAACTTATATACTTATAGATTTTGATTAATTCTTTAGATATATTGTAAATGACAATTTTACTAGAAAAATTTCTTGCAAATATTACATTTCCCAATCATGTTTTCATATAATTTTATCTAAATTTTATATAATCAAATATTTCATGCATTAGTTCCATAACTCTGAAAAAGAGTTATCATTGAAATTTTCCAATTGCAGTTGTGACAGTATTGATTTTTTCACACATCCTCTCCTTCCTTCTCTACCCACCTAAAAGTATTGATTGCATTCATGGGAGTATATCACTCATGTTTACATTGGGATCACAATGTATTTGTTTTCCTTGAATTTCTTTCAAACATTAATATCTGTCCTATTATTATTTTCCTTTGTTTTATTGTTAAGATATTTTTATAGTTAACTTCTCAAAAATAACATCATTGTGTTAACCTGATCTGTTTAAATTAATGGAAGCACAGCAATAGAGAGCAAAAGTTAATGTGGTACATATTTAAGAAGTATTTATATAGTTCCACAAGCTGATTTCTCCTAGAAACTTGAGTATAATGGTATAATGGCAGATTTTCTTTGATAACTCGAATTCTCTAGTGTGAAAGAAGGTAAAGCAATCAGTCTATTGAACAGAAAGAAATTTTCATTCTTCCCTCTGTCTATCAATGTGTTCTACTGACATTTATCTGTTCAAAGAACTATTCTCAAGTCTCGTTCTACTTGCCTCCCTGAAGCATTTGTTTCTACTATATCATTCTCTGAGACACTCTTTTCTCCCTGTTTTCATAATAATACTTTATTCTGATTTTCTCCCTGTTTTCATAACAATACTCTTTATGAATATTCTCTATGTTATTCTGAGCTTTCCTTCTTAATCTTCATTTTTTCTTCATTGTCCTGCTCCTGACCAGTAATTGTTAGCATAATCAAAGGCACTGTCCTCCCAGGTTTCTTTCCAAACTCCTTTATTTATTATCCCCCTTCACATAATTTCCTTTCTAATTCAAACTTCCAGCCACTTGCTCCCAAAATTGACATACAATTAAATACATCTTTACTTGGAAGGTAACCAAGTCCCTTACCAAAAAAAGATGCTTTAAATGTAGCCCTTCTTCTCTCTCTGCTGATTAGATTTTATTTTTCTCCCTGAGCAAAGCTCAGGTACTATGTCAAGCAAGAGGTCTTTTTAGGATCCATCAAGTTATGTTTTCCATCATTCTTCAAATTATTTTGTTTAACTTTGTATAGCCTTTGTTTACCTTTATTTATTTTTTGTAAAACTTTGTATAAATCTTTTTTTTAGGTTTTTGCAGGGCAAATGGAGTTAAGTGGCTTGTCCAAGGCCACACAGCTAGGTAATTATTAAGTTTCTGAGACAGGATTTGATCCCAGGTACTCTTGACTCCAGGGCCGGTGCTTTATCCACTGTGCCACCTAGCCACCCCTGTATAAATCTTAACAAATAAATTGTTTCCCTGTGGAAGAATTTAAGCTCATTATGCTCACTTTTCCCTTTTCTATGCCTGGCATTTAGCAGAATATCTAGTACACAAATTTTATTCATTGAAACAATCAAAATATACACAAATGAATTGTGAATATGTGTAGTCTTTCAGGGTGGAGCCAAGATGCTCACATGCTCCCAGAACTTTTTCCCACATCATGTCAAATGAAGGCTTTACAAAAACATTAAATCTAAGATGTTACCAAAAAAATTATTGAAACAAATTTTCAATTGAAATATCTCTTATGTATCATTTCCCCTTAATTCTAATTCCTCATACTGAAAATAACAAATCTGTAAACATGTTTATCAAAAATATGTATGTACAATGCTAACCAGACTGATTGCCACTGAGGCAAGAGGAGTGTGAAGGGAGAGTGGAGAGAAATTTTGTAACTTTAAAAATTTACATGTGCATATGGATGAAAATAAATAAATATTTTTTAAGAAAGAAGTGAATATAGTGTTCATAAGATTCTGAATGGAGAATTTTTTTGTTTGTTTTGTTTTTCTTCCTCTGGATAGTGTTATCCATAATCAAACTAAGAGGGATATCCTAGCTCTCTGAACTGCTGAAAGGAGATGCATCCATCAAGGTTGATCAACTCATAATGCTGTTATTAAAGTGTAGAATATTCTCTTGGTTCTGCTCCCTTTGCTCAGCCTCAGGTCATCTTGTTTTACATTTTTTTATTTACCAATTCCCTTGATATACGTGACCTTTTTCACACCAGGTGAAATTTACTTACAATTTTTTTTCTAGCTCCGTAAAACAATTATTTGGTGACTTAATTGATATGGTGCTGAATAAGTAATTTAATTTGGGTAGAATTGATTTTTTATCATATTAGGTAAAACAATCATGAATAATTGACATTTTACTAATTATTTATATCTGACTTTATTTGGGTGAGAATTGTTTTATAATTGTGTTCATACAGTTTCTGATTTTGCTTTGGGTGGTAGATATCCAGGTATTTAATGTTCCATTCAGTTATTTCAAATGGAATTTCTCTTTCTATCTCTTGCTCTTTAGTGTTGTTGTTCAGATAAAAAATGCTGATAATTTATGTAGGTTCATTTTATGTCCTGCTATTTTGCTGAATTTATTAATTTTTTCAAGTGATTTTTTTAGATCATTTTCTCAGGTTGTCTAAGTATGCCATCTTATTATCTGCAGAGTGCAACCTTTGCTTCCTCAGTGCCAATTCTGATTCATGTAATTTCCTGTTCTTCTTTTGTTGCTAAAGCTAACATTTCTAATACCCTATTGATAATATTACTTCTAATACTATATTGATAATGTGCATACTTGATTCATTCTTGTTCTTATTGAAAATGGTCCTAGTTAACACCTTTTCATATAATATTTGTTGATGGTTTTAGATAGATACTCTTACAATTTTAAGGAAAAGTTCATTAATTCCTTTACTTTCCATTGTTTTTAAAAGGAATCTATGTTGTATTTCTTCAAAAGTTTTTTTGACATATAATATGATCATCATGATTTCTTTCAATTTTGCTATTGATATGTTCAAATATGTTGAGTACCTACCTGGTATAAATCCTACTTGATCATGGTTTATTAATCTAGTAATACTTTGCTGTAATCCCTTTGCTGAAATTTTATTTAAGATTATTGCACAAGTGTTCATTAGTGAAATTTGTCTATAATATTCTTTGTTTAGCATCATATTGGTGTCATAAAAGGAATTTTAATGAAATCCTTTTTTAAAATAGTTTATGCAGAAAAGCAATTTATTTTTCCTTAAATGTGCTGTAGAATTAAATTTTAAATCCATCTACACCTGGAAACTTTTTCTTTAGGGAGTCTATCGATCATTTCTTCAATTTCATTTTATGAAATGAGGTTATTTAATTATTTTATTTCCTCCTCTGTTAACTGGGTATTTTGCATTTTTGTAAATATTCATCCATTTCACAAAGGTTACCAAATTTATTGTCATGCATTTCAGCAAAATATTATCTCTTTAATTTTCTGCTTATTGGTTTTTATTTCACCCTTTTTATTTTTAATACTGGTTATTTGATTATCTTTTTTTAATCAGATTAACCAAAAGTTTATCCATTTTTTTGTTTTTTTATGAAACCAGCTCTTGGTTTTATTTATTAGATTAATGATTTTCTTGCTTTCAGTTTTATTAGTTTCTCCCTTGAACTTCAGAATTTAAAAATTGATATTTAATTTGTTATTTTAAAATAGAGAAAGAGGAGCACAGATATCTTTCTACTTTTGATTATAAGGTTTTTGTGCCCTAATACCTGGTCAATTTTGGTATAGGTCCATGGACTACAGAGAAAAAAGGAATATTCTTTTCTATTTCCATTCAGTTTTTTTTCCCAGAGGTCTATCATATCTGTGATTTCTAAGATTTTATTCATCTTATTAACTTCCTTCTTATATATTGTGTGTGAATAAATTTATCTTGTTTTGAGAAGGATGTTGACATCCCCCATTTTTAAAATTTACCTGTCTATACCTCCTTGAAATTTACTCAGTTTTTCCTTCAGGAATTTAGATATTATAACACTAGGTATATAAATGCTTGATAGTGAAAGTGTTTCATTAACTATGGTGTCTTTTAAGAAAGTGTACTTTCTTTCTTTATACTTTTTAATGAGATAGATTTTGACTTTCTCTTTATCTTAGATCAGGAACACTATCCCTGTTTTTTATTTTACTTTAATTGAAATATAATATATTTTGCTCCATTCTGTTACCTTTACCCTGAATGTGTCTCTTTGCTTCAAATGTCTTTCTTGTAAACAACATATTTTATGATTCTGATTTTGACCCATTTTAACTCATTCTGCTCTCTGCTTCTATTTTATGGGAAAGATCATCCCAATCACATTTAAAGTTAAGAATACTACTTCTGTATTTCCCTCCATGCTCTCTTTCCCTAATTATATTCATCTCATTCCTTTTTTTATTCCTCCTCACCAAAATTTCTCCTTTAACTTTTCTTTTAAAATTGAACTTCCAATTTACTTTCACTTATACTTTCATCTTTCCTTTTATCAGTCCCTTGTACCCTTTTCTTTCCCTTCCTCTCCATTTCCCTGTAGAATAAAATAGGTTTTTTTTCATTTTTTTGCATCAAGTGTCTTGCCCAAGGTCACACAGCTGGTTATTTTTGTGTCTGAGAATGAATTTGAATTCAGAGCTATCTGACTTCAGGGTCAGTATTTTATCCAGAATGCCACCTATGTGTACTATCGGATATTTTTTTTTCTTCTTACCCCAGTGGGAATGTATCTTATTCCATCCCTGGACCAAATCTATTGTCTAAAATTTACTCAGTGTTCACACCCTCCTTTGTTTCCCTCCAATAATTATTGATCTTTGTGTTTCTTCACCAAGTGTTTTTTAGGAATCATGTACTATTAATCTCTTACCACCAATCACAGCTTGATTAATTGCTTGCTTGTTGCTTGAGAAACTTAAAGTACTATCAAAGTACAAACATAGACTGATTGCTTACTTGATTGTTTGATAAAGTAGCATTGCCACAAAATTTCAAAGTATCCTCCCCTCTTTTTTCTTATCAGAAATGCTCAAGTGACTTGAAATAAATCATTTCAATCATTTTATACCTTACTCCCATTTAATGTACCCTCCAGGTGTACACAAAATTCATGAGCCAAATTATCATAAAATGTCAAATCATTTCCTGAACCATTTGTGTCTCCCCCCAAGCATACTCTCTCTCACACACTGCCCCCACCATTAGCTCCCCATACAGGGTAATTAAACCCTTGTTCACAGAAGAATGTATTGAGTTCGACCCTTATATAAAAGTTCTCATCCTCTGCTTCTAAATTCACTTCTGATATAATTAATTATAGAGTTTCAAAGTGCTCTACATAGTGGGGCACTCTGAAGTTCTCTCTTTAGAACATTAACATTGATTGCAAGATAAGGAAGACACTGGTTCAGGACTACCCAGCACGTGATGCCCTCATCAAAGAATATATTAAGTTTGTGAGCAAAGCAAACTAAAGTAAGTGAAAGGAAACTGAAACACAAAAGTTTAGCATTAACAGCCATACTTTTCTTCAGGGCTATTTATCTCAAACATAGTAATATCATCTTGGTCTACTTCAATGTAATGACAAAAACCAGCCATATTCACATCCTCTAAATCCTGTCTCTTCCATTGCTTTTAGTACTTTAACTATCCTAAGAGAAAAACATTTCTCAGGAGTTATGACTGTTATATCTTCCCTTATCCAGTTGCACACAATTTGATCATCTCTATTCACATGTTTTTGGGGTTTTTTTCCTTCTACCTTCTATTTACTTATTTATACATTTTTGAGTCATGTATTTAACAATAGAATTCTCTGTTCACTTCTGTTTTTTTAGAAAATTTTGGAAGATCTCTATTTCATTGTACATTCATCTTTTTCCCTGACAGAATATGCTGAATTTTACCAGGTAGAAAATTATTTGTTGTAATTCCTTTGCCTTCCTTCAGTGGTGAAGCTAATATGTTCCATATAACTGATTATGTTAACTTTGTTTTTAAATTGATTCTTTTTTCTGCTTCCAGTATTCTATCCTTTATTTGAAAATTCTGGAATTTGGCTAAAATAACCATTATAGTTTTTATCCTGGGTCTCTATCTGGAGATGGCTATTTTTGTCTTCTAGTTCTAACAGATTTGGAAATTTTTCCGTGACAATTTTCTGCAAGAAGATTTCCAGGGACTTTTTAAAAAAAATTTAGCCTTTCTTGTAGTCCAGTGATTCATAAATTATCACTACTGGATCTTTTTTCAATCTTGTTTATTTTTCCCAAATGCTATTTTACATTTTCTTCAATTTTTTCAATCCTTTTATTTTGTTTGATAGATTCTCCTAGTCTTGTAGACTCATTGGTTTCTATTTGTTCAGTTTTAATTTTTATGTTTTTATTTTCTTCAATTAACTTTTGTGTTTCCTTTTCCAATTGATCAATTTTATTTTTCCAGGAGTTACATTTTTATTCTGGTTGGTTGTTTTTTACTTCTATAGGGATTCATTTCTTTGCTAAATTTTTCATGATTTTCCTGCATGAATCTCATTTCTTTTTTCCATTTTTCTTCTTTCTCTCTTCTTTGTTTTTTCTTCTTTCTTTCTTTTTATTTATTTTCATTAATTTATGCACTGTGCCACCTAGCTGTCCCTAATGTAATATTTTAAAGAGATATACAGTAGTGCATTTGGGTGTATGTACTTAATCCTGTACTATTTAACATTTCTTCAATGATTTAGATAAATCTATGGATGTCTCACTCAATATATTTATAAATGTTATAAAACTGAAAAATATCTAATGAAGTTTAATGATAGAGTCTAGATTCTAACAGGTTTTTGAGAATCTAGAACATGGGTTAAATGTAATCAGAACACCAATAGTAATAAATGTGTTTTCTTGTACATAGGCACTAAACAAACAAAAATAAATGAACCAACTAAAACTTACAAAAAATTTTAAATAACAATAGTTAGGTGCCAAAAGTGTCCAAAAATTTATAACATGATTTAGAGATCTCTAACAGTCCAAAATGAGAAAATAAAAATGAATATAAACAATAAAGGAACTACAAAAGGAGAACCAAATAAAAACAATGCAAAACAAACAAAAATATTCTTTCTAAAGAAAAGGACACATTCACACAGATTTACAGATGAATTTCAAAGTTTGTCATGGGCTAATGATAGTCTTTGCACTGAAACAGAATTGAGTCAGTAGTTTGCTAATTCTGTCAAAAATGCTGAAGTGAAAATAAGGTGCATTATGACAAGCAGGGCTTTTTAGAGATTATTATCCTAATGCACTTCCATCCTAAGACTTCATCTCAAAAACTATGTCCTTTTGTCAGCCCCACTTTTTAATAATAGCAGTGTAAATTGTGGAAAATAGAGCTGTAAATTGTGTAAAAAAAGCCTATCAGGAAAAGGTCTAGAATCCATGGAAATATTTGACTCAGCTGAATAAACTATGCAAGTTTATGCATAAGAAAAAGGAATCAAGATGGATCATGATTTTGCCTGTGGTTTTGGTTGTCCTTTCTTCTCTAAGAGTACCAAAATCACATCACTGTTATGATCAAGCAACTTGGAAGGCTCTATGACAGGTCAGGTACATATAGGTCCTGTGAGCATTTGAGATGGATTCTATAAAATTGTGTATCTCACATCTCTTTTAAGTTGATTCCCATCAGTTTTTTTTTATTTGAAGAAGCATAATACATTATCTGATGAAGGAACATAATGCTGGGCTGTACTGTGCCATTCTCTCCCATACACAGTGAAACATTACCAAAATATTGCAAGACGCCTTAAAAGGGCTTGTGAGCTCTCCATAAAATAGTCTTTTTTTCTAAATTTATGTTTTATATTCAAATAACAGGACCAACAAATTGTAGCTGCACTTTCTTAGAAGTATTTGAATGCTTGCCAGTATAGTTCAAGAAAGTATCTCAGGATCTGATAGTTAATTCTTCCAAGTTATCTTCAGAATCAGACAATTCAAAGGAAAGTGATTCATTTTCCTGACATGATGCTACTATATAGCTCATGTATTAAAAGAATTGAACAATGAGTTCAGCACAATGGTGCTATAGACTTTCAGTTTGATATTCAGTCTAATACATCTTCTCTTTCTTATCTTCCTCCAGAGGCTCCAAAATACTGAACTAGCTCTGGCATTGCATGTGTCATGCTCCCTATGTGTACATCCCTACATAGTATACTGACAAGTTATTCAGAGTCTATAAGCAATGGTTCCATGTATGGATGGTGTGATGCTGAAGCACCTGTGTTTTCTTGTTGTTAATTTTTAAGTCAAAATTAGCACAGGTAGGAATGAATCAATTCATATTTTGTTGCCCCTTAGCTTCAAAGGTGACATTGAGTATTCAACTATTTTTAAGCAACTATACCAAAAATGAATCAAAATTAGCCACATTTTCATCAGGGATTTAACTTTTTCATGTTGGAAAAATCATGCCTTCTGTTCAAAAGATGACTTTGATGACATGATTGCTCTCATTGAAGGAGTTCACAAGATGGCTGAAAATATCATTAAACATGTAAGCAAGCACACACCCTTGTTCCATTCCATTGGTTTCTGGGAAAATGCAAGAGCATCCTCCATTTTCCTGAAACCAGACAATATGCCATCAAGAAACTGATGTGCAAGACTGATGAACTTCTCAGGGCAACCAATTTTGGCCAAATTTCCTTAATCCTTCATTACTGATAGCATCAAAGACCTTGGTCAGATATACAAGCATTGTATACAGACCTCTTTTCTGTTCTTGGTATTTTTCCTGTATTTGTTGGACAGCAAACACCATGTTGACCATTCCTTGATCCTTTCAGAAGTCATACTCATTCTCAGGATCATCTTTGAGTCAAAAGATCAGCCTAGGGGCGGCTAGGTGGCACAGTGGATAGAGCACCAGCCCTGGAGTCAGGAGTATCTGAGTTCAAATCTGGCCTCAGACACATAATAATTACCTAGCTGTGTGGCTTTGGGCAAGCCACTTAACCCCATTGCCTTGCAAAAACTTAAAAAAATAAAATAAAATAAAAATAAAAAATCAGCCTACTAAGACTTACCAACAATGATTAAGAGAGAGGCTTTCCTCTGATAGTCACAGGTCAGTCTTTTCCCTTTATCTTTATTTAAATGAATAATGAAATTATTCTTGAACTCCTGGGGATAACCTCCTTTTTGATTTGCCACATGAAAGGAACCTAAAGATATTCAAAATCATTTTTTTTTCAGTTTGAACTTCAGCTAGGGAGGGCTTGATATCACCGTGAGATACATAGTAAATGGTTTCAGTGCTGATTGATGATTGATTGAGAAAACTAAAAATATTAAGTTCATTTCTCTAGGTTCATATCCTTATCTTTAATCAGTCTAGCTTCATCAGTACTATTGACATGCAAGTAGCAGAGAAGCTGAGGTTTTTGGTTTATAAATAGTTTTTAGAGAATCATCGAAGTGCTTTGGATTGTTACCATCAGCATAATACTGAATTTCTTCTTTCTTCTAAATGAGATGAGAATTCTGTAATTCTCTAAGTTTCACTTGTATATTACTTTTTTTTCTCACTGCAATATTTATTAAGGAATTTACATATACACAGGAGAAAGTCAACTGAAAATTTTGGTTCACGCAAATGAAATCTCTTAAGCAAAATTGTTTTGATTTTCTAGTGAGGTGAATGGTGATTGACAGGAAAGCTGCCTGGGGTCTCTCTACCTCATGCCAGTATAACATATGCAAGAAACAGAGGTGCCAGGGCAAGCCCAGAACAAACAGGACTGCAGGAGGAGGGAAAAGGAAGGAGGGGAGGCATTGATTAGGATGGCAGACAACACATTTTTAAAACTAAGAAAAAAACTGGCAATATCTTTGAGCTGCTGATAAATTATTTCTTGTTAGTTTGTTAATCTATAACTTTATTTTGTTTTTTAACCACCACCATCCCAGTTTGGATGGGAAAATAATAAAAAGCCATTCATAAGAAGGGCAAGCTTCCCATTCTCTCCATGTGAGCATGAGGCCTGCCTCCAGGCCTCAGTGACTTGGGGTTCATGACATGGACTCCAGCCACAGAGGATGCTTGCAAAAGAGCAGAATGATCCATTGGCTCTCCCTCCCTTGGAGGGGCTCTGGCTCAGCCTGAGCCTGATAACTAATCCTCCTTCACAAGAACCATGATTGGAGCTTGATTACAATCCCCTTTTCTACCCAGCATTCCACCCTCCCACCCCCCACCCAAAGCAACCTTAAAAAAAAAAAGACAGATGGGTGATACGGAGGGGCCTCTAACCCTCCCCCTTGGTTGCCCAATAGTGACCACAGACCTCTCTCAGAAGTTATGGAGGCAGATGCTACCTTCTCTCCTGTAAGGAAAAGGGCTCTGGGTACCTATAGTCCTGTGGTGCGCAAGTGCACTCTGCTGCTTCCAAGGAAGGGTTGCATCCCGAGGCGCTGAGGGCTGTGTGGGGCATGGCCAGCAGAAAGCAGGGTTTAATCTGGGGGCAGGGTGTGTGGTGTGGGGAGTGGGGTTTAGGAGGGGGAGGAGAAAGTGATCAGGCTGGGTGGGAAGCCAAACCCTGTATGTCTCCTAGAGCAGTTTCCAAACAAAACAGGAAGAGGTAGAGAGGGAAGCAGAGAGGGGAAGAGGAGGGAGGTTTTGGGGAAAAAAAGTGGTAATGCAGGGGCTCCACTTTTATTTCCACATCTGAGTACGAAGCGTCTGATTGGCTGCCTGGCCATTCCCACCGCCCATCGACTGTAGCTCATCATGCCATTGGTGCCATAAAAGTGTATTCCGGCCATCTGCTGGGTCATCTGAGCCAAGTTCCACTGCAGTTGCTGTGCTGGTGGGATGCCATACATTGTCTGGGGCATAGCTGCCATGCCTGTGACATAGCCAGCCTGCTGGGCAGCCATCATGCCATTGGGGACACCCATCACCGTGGCCTGCACACCACCTACATAGCCTGGGGGAATGGCTACAGGGGACACCATTCCAGCAGCTGCAGGTTGGGTCAGCATGCCCACTGGTGGGGGCATCATCCCCCCCATCATGGTACCAGTAGGGGGGACACTAGGAAAGCTGGGGTAGGCTGCAGGGTGGGCCATCTGAGCTGGAGCCATGAACATCGCTTGAGCAGGCATCTGAGGAGTTTGTGATCCATAAAGTGAGAGGATGGAGTCTTTAGATAGCTGCTTCTTGCCTGATTCTTCTGCTTTGCTCCCTGGTTCAGGAAACAGGTTCAGATTTTCAGGCACAGAACTGGCATTCCCTGCAGTTGGCATGGATCCTACAACTTTTCTGGAGTCCGAGAGAGAAGATGATGAAACTGAGGCCAAGAGATCTAGATTTTTTTCTAGGGTGTTACGGGTCTTGCTGCTTGTGATGCTGAAGGAGGCCACAGGAGCATGAAGTCCCAACAAGTCCATTACAGGCTCAATTGCTTCGGGGGAGCTTTTTGGAGGTAGCTGGAGATCTTCCTTCTTCTGAGGCATTTTGACTTTCTCAAAAATGACAGGCTCCACTTTCTTTTCTTGAACTGGGCCACTGCTCTTTTTCCATTTGTCATCTTTTTCTTTCCTAAATGCATTGATGTCCAGGCTTCGGTCCATGTACTTCTTCTCATATTTATCTCTGATAAATCCTTCTACAGCCGGTTCTGCCTGAGGTCGCCGGGAGTTTTCAGGTAGGTAGGTCTCATACAGTCGGTTGGCTTTCCCATTACCCATCTCTTGCATGCACTGAATCTGTTCTTGTGTCCACTGGTCTAGGTTGACTGACTTCACTCTGGAAATGTGCACACCGAGGTTCCTGTGAATTCCTGCACATCGGATACAGTTGAATGCACCAAGGTTCCAGGAGACCCATCATGGTCCTTTGGCTTGGCAGTCGGCGCAGAACTTGTTCTCCTCCAGCAGCAGGCTGGCCAGCACGGCCTGGTAGCGGTCCACGTCGCTCACGGACTTGCCCGTCATGGCCCGGGGGGGAGACCAGCTCCCCGCGGCCGCCCGCGCGCCCCGAAGCCGGGGGAGCGGGGTGCGGGCGCCCCGGACAGCGCCCCCGGCCCCCCCAGAGGCTGCCCCCGAGTCCCTGGGGGGGTGAGGGTGGCCCCGCGGCGGCCGAGGGGACCGGCAGGGCCGGGAGGCGAACGTCGGCGTCCGCGGGCCGGCTCCCGCCGCGCCTGCCGCCCTCAGCGCCCGCCCGCCAGCCCGGCTCCCGCCGCCGCTCCGCTCCCCCGGTTTCCCCATATTACTTTTGATGGAATTAAATGCTGCTTTCATAGACATGGTGGAACTATCCTGTAGGTAAAGTTCTCATTTTTCATTTAGCAGCTTCTATATTTTGCAATCATTTTCATCATTTTGGGGGTTTGTATTTGTATTTTTTTTTTTTTTGCAAAGCAATGGGGTTAAGTGACTTGCACAAGGTCACACAACTGGGTAATTATTAAGTGTCTGAGGCTGGATTTGAACTCAGGTCTTCCTGACTCCGCGGCCAGTGCTCAGTCCACTGCACCACCCAATCATTTTGAGAGTTCTGACACAGATGAGTAATGTAGTTCTTTATACCAAATCTCTGAAAGCAGGTTTTTTTCTGCTTCATTGCTGCTTTCCCTCCAAATTAAAAATAAACTATACCCCCTTCAGAGAAGTGCTCTAAGATGTTGACAATAATTCTTCTGGTACTCATTTTTGCTTCAGGTCACTGGTATGAAAATGTTTAGCTTAGGGAGGATAAGTCCAACATTCTGCATCACACATTGCCTTTGTCACTCTCAATTCCTTTCTCTTCTCCTTACAACCATACAATCTATTAAATTCCAGTTTTTTTGAATGAATATATCCAGGAAGTTGAATTATATTTAGGTAAATGAAAGGCAGTGTTGGCGATGAGGTAATGAGACACACAAGTCTTCAGTAGCATGTGCACATTGCCGCTTCTGTTTCCAACTCAAGTATTCCCTGTAATGTCTGGTAGACTGGTAGACTGAGCCTACTCTAGAATTAAAATCACCCAGAATGCCCACATTGATGGAAAGGTTTTCTAGGTCTTGATATTTTTTTCCCTTTGATGTCATCAGTTTTTGTTATGGTAGGAGTATGAGCTCTAATGATGGTTATATCTCATTTTCCTGCAAGTAAAAATCACATGGTCCTAGTCTGTTATTCACTCCTTTTGGTAGGCATCTATGTCTTTTGACTAGATTAATTTTGACTGCAAGATCAACACCAATGTGCAACTTTGTAACTACACTCCCATTCTACCAGTACCTGCTGCTTTGTTCCTTTGCCTATTGCAAAATGACTTCAAAATTGGTAAAAAGATTAAAATGGTATATATGATGTCTTTTGTTTTGTGAATATATTGGGTTTAATTGAGGCACAGTTACAAGAATTCAACAGTCTCACACTTTTTTTCCAGACTTCCAACAATCCAGTGGCAAGTGAGAAAACTGTTGACTGTTGACTACATATAGTCGAAAGGTTATCATATGTAGGCAGGTTTGCATTTGTCTGTCAGATCCCAATGTAAAGAACTAGGAACAATGGGTAGAAAGATCAAGAGTAAACTTATTTTATGTTTGGGATAGCAGAAGGTTTTTTGTTTTGTTTGATTTTATTATTTTATTATTTTATTTTATATTATTTTATTTATTTTATTTTATTTTTAGATTTTTTGCGAGGCAAATGGGGTTAAGTGACTTGTCCAAGGCCACACAGCTAGGTACTTGTTAAGTGTCTGAGACAGGAATTGAAGCCAGTTACTCTTGACTCCAGGGCCAGTGATTTATCCATTACAACACCTAGCCGCCCCCACTGTGCCACCCAGTCACCCTGATTTTATTTTAACAATTAAAACTAAAAGATATAATTAATTGCCTATGTAAGTTGTGGATATTTCTTGGAAGACTGTCAAGGACAGGTTAAGATGATCATTTGTTGGATATCTTATATCTTTTTATGTGTGTATTGGATTAGATGGTACTTTTGCATCCCTAAGGTTACCATAGTATCTAGCAAATACTATTCAATCAAAAATGATTGTTGATTATAAATACATATGTTTATATCTGTCATCCACTCTAACAGGTTAACTATTGTTTCCCATTATCATATTTTATTTTTTTGGTTATGAATTTAAGAGCCTTCAAACATAATAAAAAAGTATCTGATTTCCCTGTTTCTCTGATATTCACTAAATATCTATTTGAACTTCAAGGGATGTGTATTAAATTATTTCCTGAAATGACCTCAGAGCTCTCAATTTGGAGATTCTTCCTGCAAATTGTTGCAAATTTCAATAGACTGAACTTGATATCATGAATTAACTGGGAGCTAAAGTGAACCTATTGATTAAATTTAAATTGATAACACAATTAAACACATTTTTATTTGAAAAATTATATAAGAAAGCAACACATATATATATATTTATATATGTACACACACAAATACATACACACTCACATATATATATATATACATGTGTGTGTGTGTATATATATATATATATATATATATATATTCATCTTATTGAGACTTTAAGATGGTATAATGTAGAGATCACAGGCATATGGATTTAAAACCAATCCTAGATACTTACTACTTATGTGATCTTTGGCAAGTGATTCAACCTTTCTGTATCTCAGTTTCCTCATATAAGAGGACAGATTTAGGTGCAATCTCTATATGTCCAACTTATTTTCTTTTTTGTATGTGAACTACATATCTCCCAAAGTTAATAATAAAAATATATAGCTTAAATTTGTTTGTTTTTGTTTTTTAAATAATATTCAGTACCACTGGACTATCGTAGGGAACAAATTCATGTTATTCCTTGAAGGCAGAATTCATATTAGTTGGTTTAACTCACATTTTTATATGATGACAGTATCAGCAAAGTGTATGTTCAAAGTTTTATGATTGCTTTTAGTGAATAGATTTAAAAGTCTTTTGCCTTTATTTTTTCCTTGCCATACCCCAAAATAATATAAGAGAAGGACAAATTTCTCATTTGTCCTTGTACAAATATTGCTGTATTTCTTATACTATAGTTCTGTCAAGTGCACATAGTTTTAAATTCAGTTCATAATGATGTCTGAAAAACTGTTTCTTTCATGTGTATTTCTACATATATCATTCCTATAACAGATAATTGAATCTTAGATAACCGTGGAATAAATTTGTTGATTTCTGGTCTTTGGTGATTAGATTGCAAAACTTAGGCATTAGGGTATTAGATGAAATACATAGGATGAATAAAATTAGTATAAGAAAATGTGTTCCAGTTTGTTGCAAATTAAATTCATGATTAGTCTTTGTTGAATTCTTTCTAATAGTTGTTTTGGCACTTGAATCCAATGAATAAAATAAAGATTGACAAATTTATATTTTTTACTCAAAAACAAAATAAATCAAGGATAAAAAGCATTCATTCACTAGATTGTCATTTAGTTACGTCCAGTTTAAGGGTATACTTTGATTGCAAGCTTCAATCACCTCTTGAATTAATTAGACCTTCCTATGTAGCCTATTACAAGTAGATTTGACTAATTTATGGCATTCATGAAAACTTACACTGGCCTTTTGACCAGTTCTTTTCATGTGAAAAAGTTGAATTATGTGAATAAAATCTTAAATGAGTGCCATTAGAAGAATCAATAAATCTATAAAACTTTTTAGCAACCATTTTAGTTTTTGTGTTAAGAGCAAATGGTCATTTTGTGAACACTATACATACTTCCTCAGGATGTGGCTATGGTAGATAGCTAAAAATTAAATTTCCTAGCACACCAGTATTTATAGCTATTATTGTCAGTTCCACAATGTTAGTCTGACAGTTTAACAAATAATTTTTAAAGAGTTGTCAGAAGCCTTCTTTAGTTGAATTGAGAAGATATTTAGAAAAGGAGTAAGAAGAATATCTAGGGACTTCCACCCAAGATGGCAGAGAGAAGACAGGCACAATTCTAAAGACTCCTGATCTTTCCCCATCTATGATATGAATCAAACCTCTTAACAAAAATCAGATCCACAAAAACCAGAAAGAAAAGCCAGGAGAAAGAACATCTACCTCAGGATTTGTCTTCCTCAGCCATTATTGAGTCCAGGAACAGAGGGCAAATCAGCCTGATTAGCAGCTGAATTGGAGCTGGGGAGCCTGAGGGCCCGAGAGCTGGACTTGTTTGATCCTGCTTGATCAGCAGCGGGCTAGACTGCAGGGGCTAGGGTCAACTAGGGACCAGAGGCAATGTTATTATGGTGTTGGTGCTGACTCTTTGGAGCTTACCAACAGGGTTGGGGGGAGAGTTCCACTGCAGGAGAGCAGGGGACACCATCCTAGGGCTCCTACATTCTGAGGACTTCTGAGTCCACAGAGCTGAGGCTTTTCCCCAGAACAAATGCAAATAAGATTACTTCTGCCTCAGGCACAGGTTTGTGAGCAGAAGAACCAACTCAAGTAACAATCAGGAGAAGGATGACTTCATCCCAGAGTAGAGCCCACCATTCATTGAAGGCAAAAGTATTCAACAGCTTCAATCACTCCCTTTAGGCTAATGGACTAGGCCTCAATCAAGTTCACAGACACTCCAGACAAAGCAACCAGCACCTCCTAATGCTCAGCATCAGAAATTGCACTCATTGAGTAAAGCCTCTAGGCATTCCAACATTAAACCGCTGTGAGGCAGTCCCTCCCCAATTCAAGGTCTTAGCAAAATGAAGAAAGGTCAGCAGAAAGGTGGATCCATAGGAAAATTCTTGGAAGAAAAAGACCATAACTTAGAAAGACCTAGGACCTCTGAAGAGAATATGATCTGCTCTCCACCACAGAAAGACTTTTTTGAAGAATTAAAGAAGGAGTTTAAAAATCAATTTGAAAATTTGGGAGAAACAATTAATACCTTCCAACAAGAAAATAAATCATTAGAAAATACAATTGGTCAAATACAAAATGAGAATAAATTTCTCAGATCATTAATTGGAAAAATAAAAAGGATAATAATTCTTTCATATCCTCAATTGAGCGAATACAAAAAAGAACATAATTCTCTCAAAACCTCAGTTAGTCAAATGGAAAGCTCTTTCAAAAGCAGAACTGATCAATTGAAAAATGAGTTGCAAAAGGTAAATGAAGAAAACTCCTCCCTAAAAAAAAAAAGAATGGAGTCTGTGGAAACTCATGAGACAGGAAGAGCATGTTAAACAAAATCAAAAAATAGAAAAAATTAGAAGAAAATTAAAAATACCTCATCAGCAAAACTGCTAACATTGAGAATAGATTGAGGAGGGGCAACCTGAGAATTACTTTATTTCCTGAAAATATTGAAGAGGAAAACAAGCCTGAACTTAATATCATATGGTCTAGTGTAGGAAAATTGCCCTGATATCATTGAAACAGAGGGCAAAGTAGTTATTTTTATTTATTTATTTGTTTTTTTGCAAAGTAGTTATTGAAAAAATACATTGATCCCCTCCAGAAAGAGAACCTAAAATGAAAACACCAAGGAATGTTGTGGCCAAATTCCAGAAGTATCAGATAAAAGAGAAAATCCTGCAAGCAGCTAGAAAAAAAAACAATTTAAATATCAAGGAGCCAAAATAAGGATTACACAGGACCTAGCTTCATCAACATTAATGGATCTAAGGTTCTGGAACGAGATATTTCAAAGAGCAAGGGAGCTTGAAATGCAGGCAAGAATCCACTAAGCTGCAAAACTGACCCTTCTTTTTTCAGGGGAATATGATGCTCAATTAATGAAATGGGAGAATTTCAAAAATTCCTGATTAAAAGATCAGAGCTAAATAGGAAATTCAGACATCAAACAGGAGGTTCAAGAGACACATGAAAGGGTAAAAGAATTGGGGAGGGGGATAGAAAAAAACTGCTATCC
Organism: Macrotis lagotis; assembly: GCF_037893015.1. Lineage (NCBI taxonomy): Eukaryota > Metazoa > Chordata > Mammalia > Peramelemorphia > Peramelidae > Macrotis > Macrotis lagotis. The sequence goes on from NC_133666.1 coordinate 369,565,879, forward strand.
TATAAGTTGAAACTGGTTATAACCCAGCATGGGGTAAAAGATTCTCATAACTCTTGAGAATTGTAAGTCTAACAGAGAGAATATTTAACCAGAAGTGATGGACACTCATGACTTATCCATGAGACTGCTATTCAATGGGATGGAGCTGGCTATAACCCTACTTTGGAGAAAGACTCTAATAACTCTCAAGAATTGTAAATCTATTAGATAGAATGTACGTAGCTAGAAGTGACGCATACTCAGAATTTTCTATGATTCAGATAGAATGATTTTAAAAGTACTACCTCCTTAAAAATGGGGACAGGAAGGAGATGGGAGGAGGGAGGGGTTTAAATGGGATAAATCTCATTACACTAAGAGGTACAAAATACCTATGGTAATAGAGGGGAAGAAGGGAGGAGATGAGAAACACCTCAATCTTCTTCTCTTCAGACTTGCCTTTAAGTCCGCTTATACACATACTCAGTTAACTTATAAAACATCTGACCTTTCAAGTATTAAAAAGGGAAAAGGGAAAAGAGAATGGGAGAGGGAAGGGAAAAGGGGGAACTAACTAAAGGAAGGGAAGAGAAAAGGGAAAAGGGGAAAGGGAAAAGAAAGGGGAAGGGGTGGATATAGGAGGGCAAACACACTGAAGGGGGTGGTATTCAGAAACAAAATACTGGGGAATATGGGTAAAGGGGGGCAAAGGAGAAAATACAAAGAGAGGGAAGAGAGCATGGAGGATAATAAAGAATTCATAATTATAACTTTGAATGTGAATGGGATGTACTCTCCCTTAAATTTTAAGTGAATGAATTAGCACAGTGGACTAAAAACTAGAATCCTACAATTTGCTGCTTACAATAAACTCGTTCAAAGCATAGAGATATATATAGAGTAAAGGTAAAAGGTTGGAGCAAAATATATTTTGCTTCAACTGAAGTGAAAAAATCAGGGTTAGCAATCCTTATCTCAGACAAAGCAGATTAAAAAATAGATAGTGCTAAAAGAGATAAGGAAGGAAACTATATTCTCCTAAAAGTTACCATAGATAATAAAGGGATTTCAATACTGAATATATATATATATATATATATATATATATATATATACATATATATATATGTATATATATATATATATATATATATATATATATATATGTATATATATATATATATATATATATATATATATATATACATTGGGATAGCATCCAGATTCTTAGAGGAGAAACTGAAAGAACTATAGGAAGACATAGACTGCAAAACTCCACTAGTGGGAAAACTCAACCTCCCACTCTCAGATCTAGATAAATCAATTCATAAAAAAAACAAGAAAGAAGCTAATGTTAGCAAAAACTAAAACTAACTATGGTAGACTTATGGAGGAAATTGAATGATGATAGAAAGGAATATCACTTTTTCTCTATAGTACATGGCGCTTATACAAAGACTGACCAATTTTCTAGGACATAAAAACCTAATGATCAACTGCAGAAAGGCAGAAATAATGAATATATCTTTCTCAGATCACAATGCAATAAAAGTCATATGCAATACTGGGCCAGGGAGCTAAAACACAGAACCAATTGGAAATTGTATAACCTCATTTTAAAGAATGAGTGGATCAAAAATCAAATTATAGAAAATATTAAATATTTTATCCTAGATAATAACAATAATGAAACAACATACCAAAACCTATGGGATTCACTCAAAGTGGCTGTCAGGGGATATATCTTTAAAAGCTTGCATGAATAAATTAGAGAAAGAGGAAATCAATGAAATAAATATGTAACTAAAAAAATTAGAGAAAAACAAATTAAATATCACCAGTTAAATACCAAGTTAGAAATTCTAAAAATTAAAGGAGAAATTAATGAAAGAAAAAGCAAAAAATCTATTGAATAAATAAATAAAACCAAATCTTGATTTTATGGATGAACAAATAAAATTGTTAAAATTCTGGTTAATTTAATTAAAAAAGAGAAAGAAGAAAATCAAATTGCTTGTATCAAAAATGAAAAAGGTGAACTCACCACCAATGAGGAGGAAATTAAAGAAATAATTTTAAAATTATTTTGCCCAAATCTATGCCAATAAATTTTAAAATCTAATTGAAATGGATGAATATTTGCAAAAATATAAGTTTCCCAGGTTAAATGAAGAGGAGATTAAATACCTAAAAACCCCTATCTCAAAAAAAAATTTCAGGAAGCCATTATTGAACTCCCTAAGGAAAAAGTCTCCTGTGACTGATGGATTCACAAGTGAATTCTACCAAACATTTAAGGAAAGATTGTTTCCAATTCTATATAAACTTTTTGGAAAAATAGGTGAAGATGGAACTCTGCCTTACTATTTCTATGAAACCAACATGTTGCTGTTACCTAAACCAGGAAGATTCAGAACAGAGAAAAAATATTATAGACCTATTTCCATGATGAATATAAATGCAAAAATCTTAAATAAAATCTCAGCAAAATGATTACAAGTTATCACTGGGTTAATACATTATGATCAAGTGGGATTTATCCCAGGAATGCAAGGTTGGTTCAATATTAGGAAAACTGTTAGTGTAAACAATTATATCAACAAAAAACCTATCAGAAATTATATGATAATATCAATAGAGTCTGGAAAAGCTTTTGATAAAATACAGTATCCATTCCTACTAAAAACACTAGAGAGTGTAAGAATAAATGGACTGTTCCTTAGAATAATTAGCAGTATCTATCTGAAACCATCAACAAGCATTATATTTACTGGTTAGAAGCTAGAGGCATTGCCAATAAAATCAGGGGTGAAACAAGGATGTTCATTATCAAAACTACTATTCTTATTGCATTAGAAATGTTATCTTAAGCAATTAGAGAAGAAAAAGAAATTGAAAAATTAGAATTGGGAAGGAATAGACAAAACTCTCCCTCTTTGCAGATGACACGATGGTGTACCTAGAGAATCACAAGAAATCATCCAAACAACTACTGGAAACAATTAGCAATTTTAGCAAAGTTGCAGGTTATAAAATAAACCCTCATAAATCCTCATCTTTTCTATATATGTCTATCAAGATAGAGCAGGAAGAGCTAGAAAGGGAAATCCCATTCAAAGTAACCTCAGACAATTTAAAATACCTGGGAGTCTACCTGCCAAGGCAAACTAAAAACTTTATGAAAACAATTACAAAACACTTCTAACACAAATAAAATCAGATTTAAATAACTGGGCAAGCATCAATTGCTCATGGATAGGGAGAGCTAATATAATAAAAATGACAATTCTACCAAAACTAAATTCTTGTTTAGTGTCTGTCCAATTAAATTTTCAAAAAATCCTTTAATGAGTTAGAAAAAATTGCAAGTAAATTCATATGGAGAAATAAAAAGTCAAGAATTTCCAGGGAGTCATTGAAAAAAAGTACAAAAGAAGGTGACCTATACTTTGCTTTGCTCTTATTCATTAGAAAAAAAATTTGAACCTTCCCTTATCCAACAGAAATCCATTTAGTTTTAATTTTGTTATCATTTCCTCCTAGTCTCCTCCATAGGATTAACTCCATTTACAATGCCCTCTCTTTTCCTGTTATCAAACTAAATATTTCTACTGTTTACTTATGTACTGGAGGAAATCATGGTAATATTTCTAATATTCTTTAAAAAATTAAAAAAGGAAACCATTTACTTTGATCCTGTCATTTCCTCAAAAAACTGTCATTTTATTGGCAAATTCCTAGAAAGATTTACCCTTAGATAATATTTGAAATTTGTCATTTATCACTCCATTCTCTCTCCATTCTCTCTTCTGGTTTTATCAACCTTTTTGAAATTGCTTTCTCAAAGGAAACTAATAATCTTTTATTGCCATTTTGGAGATTCTCAGTCTCTATCACCAGTGACCTTTCTCTTATTTTGTATAATGTATACTCTAATGATGTATAACCTTTTGTATACTTTACTAGTTTAACTTTGTGATGATGCCTTTTTTGTCTTTTCCTTACCTTTTTAATTGTACCTTCTTTAGATACGTTAATCTTTTATAATCTACAGTCATTATTCAATTCTTATATACTAAATATAGCCATATTATTTTTCTTCTTGCTATACAATTTCCTTTTGTAATATACCTATCTTCCTTAAATTTACTTATGTTATCTATGTATTTAGCATCAGATTTGTGCTGCCTCTTCTCTTTAATGACTTGTATTTTGGGGGGGGCTTTAGGTTTTTGCAAGGCAAATGGGGTTAAGTGGCTTGCCCAAGGCCACCTAGCTATGTAATTACTAGGTGTCTGAGGCCAGATTTGAACTTAGGTACTCCTGACTCCAGGGCCAGTGCTCTATCCACTGTGCAACCTAGCCTCCCCAATGACTTGTATTTTTGAGAAAGTAAAGAGAAATTTTTCCATAGAAAATATTTTGACACTATTTTTCTTACTATATGGATTCATTAAATAACATTACTTTTAAATTATTATATGTTTTGTCTTTTAGAGGTTAATATTTTAATGAAGGCTTGTAATCTATAGTTTGAAGTAAGCATGCAAAAATATGTATGTATATATTTGTATACTTTACATGTATGTGTATATATATATATATATATATGTGTTTGTGTGTGTGTGTGTGTGTGTGTGTGTATGTGTGTTCATGTATAAACCAATATTTACCATGCAATAAACTTAACTCTCAAATAAATTTTTTTAAATTTGGGGGGAAAGGAGTGAGACTTTAGACAAGTATATATATGAAATGCTTCACAAAATCTTAAAAATGCTACATAAATTTTAAATTGCCCCCCTCCAGAACATTTTAATTAAAAATAAATATAAGTGGGTTAAGATCATAAAGAAGTAATTCCACAGGATTAACTGGATAGGAAACGAGAAGAGTCAATTTACCAAGTGACACAAGAAAGCCCAGGTGGCATAGAATATGTTAAGAAAATTTGAGTACAGTTGAAGTACCATTTTCATATTGTTTATCCAATATGAAAATGACAGAGGAACTCTTTCACAAAGCCTTGAACTGGGAATGTATCTAAAATTCCATACTGTCATATAAGCTAATGATATAATGAGGGCAAAGTATGCTGCAATGGAATTTGCAAACATAATTGATTGATATGGAATGAAAAGCAAGAAAAGAAAGACGTCCACTAGCAAAAGAGAGGTATGCATTTTTCTAATTATGACTTCCAATTTTTCCAAGATAGATTTGACTTTTACTTTTCTTTTGCTGAGCAGTCTCATTTCCAATAAGTACTAGTTAGAGTTATGTGAGTAAAAGTCTCTAGATTTCACACAGTCTAGGTAAGGTCTAGGTAGCAAAGTTAATCGATGGAGAAACTCCCTCTGTAATGCAGATCAGTAAGTGTTCTGTGATTTATAATTTTTGAGACTTATTTGTGACATTGACTTGTTTGATTACATCCCTGGACAATACAGTAAGTCTTTATTATAAACAATATTAGAACATGTATCCTACTGACTCTCTAACCCTCCAGATGTTTTTTTAACATTGTTTGTTTGAATGAAGGACTGGAGAGAATGCTTGGGTTTTTTTCTACTCATAAAGCATAAGAACTTACTAAAAATAAAAAATTTAATGTAAATAAAATTCAACGTATAATAATCATGTTGCCTCCCCTCTCCTGCTTTCCTTCAACAAGCAGGAGTGACTTCCTATGGCCTTCAAGAACAAATACAAAAATTGTCTTTTTGACACGTAACTTCATAAGTTAGTCCCCTCTAATTTTCCAGTCTTCTTACACCTTACTGCTCATTTTTACTTACCTACTGACTATTCCATGTGGCAGATACTCTATCTCTTAGCTCTGAATGTTTACTCTATCTTTCTCCCCACCATATCTGAAATGATACACTTCTTTCTAATTACCGGCCTTTAAAATTAAATTCTAGGTAAAATCCTACCTTCTATAAGAATCCTTCCCAACCCCGCTTTCTTTTTATAATCTATTCATCTTGATTATGTTTAATAATTATCTCTATGAATGAAAATGAGATTGGTGTTAGCTCTTCTTTGTTATTATTTTTTACTTTATCCCATGTTGAGATTGCAAGCTCTATGAGATATGGAACTGTTATTTGTTGTTGTTGTTGTGGTTGTTGTTTGATGTTGTTACTGGTTATATTTCTAGTACTCAGCACAGTGATTGGCACCTAATTATTTAATTAATATTTATCAATTAATTGCATTACTTAGGTTACAACCCCTTCATAAATACAGGTTACTTATCAAGTTGCTGTTTTTGAAGATATGATACTTACATTCATCAAGAAACACCCTGGACTTCCCATTACCTGACTGAACAAAATTTAAAATATAAAACTGGCTTTGGCTTTGAAAGGCCTTTAGAACTTGCCCAGGTGCTAAGCATGGTGTCTAATAAGGGCATCATAAAAGTTGAGGACCTGAGACCCTGTGTCTATTACTAGTAATCATTTGTAAAGTTATCAGGTAGGCCTCCAGAGCCTCCCAGTATGTAGAGATCTTCAAGATTTTCTTAGTTGGGGGCAGAGCCAAGATGGTGACAAGAGAGAATCCTCTCTTAGGTGCTGTCTCATAAAACTTATAAACTAAGCACTCTAACTGAATTTTCAAGAGACAGAACCCACAGAGGGACCCAGTAGGGCAGTTCTCCTACTCAAGGTAACCTGGAAAAGAGCAGAAAGGCTCTGCTCCCCAGGTTCAGAGGCACGGCCTGCCAGAGGGGTTGGCTGGCCAGAGTGAAAGAACTTCAGCCTCCCGGAGGTAGTCTCAGGGTGCTGAGAGTCACGGCTTACAGAAGCAAGGGAGTTTCCTGACCTATGCCCTGGGGAGCACCTGGCACAACATGGGGGAAGGGGGGTGGATCTCTGCCAGAGCAAGCACCTGAAGCCTAGCCCTCAGGGCAGACAGTGAGCAGCATGGCCAAGGCAGTCCAGATCCAGGAAATAGAAGCAGGCAGAGCCTGTAAGCAGCAGCCCCCAGGGCATGAGCCCATTGAACCTAGGGAGGGGAGTGAAGAGAGACTGTCAAGCTCTGCCCCTGGACTGGCCCTGGGTCTCTGGGGTTCTGACCACATTCAGATCCTGATCATGGTCTAAGCCACCCCCATAGAAAAGCAGGGCCCCTCCACCTCAGCCCTGTGGCAGAGGGGGATGCTTATGGTCATTAAGAGACCAGGAGGGTGGACAGAGCCTCAAACACTGGGATCCTTGTCGGGGTGTCTCAAAAGGTCAGGAAGCACCCCAAAACCAGGATCAGGCTGGGAAAATGAGTAAGCAGAGAAAAAAGAGGAACACCATTGAGAAATATTTTGACTGTGAGCCCAAGAAGGATCAAAACATTCAGTCTGAAGATGAAAAAGCACAAGTTCCTACATCTAAAGACTCCAAGAAAAACAGAAATTGGGCTCAGGCCATGACAGAGCTCAAAAAAGACTTTGAAAATCAAACAAGGGAGTTAGAAGAAAAACTGGGAAAAGAAATGAAAGAAATGCAGGCAAAACATGAAAATGAAGTCAGCAGCTAAGTCACAGAAATCCAAAAAAATTCTGAAGAAAATAGTTTGTTAAAAACCAGCTTAGGTCAAATGGATAAAAGACTTCAAAAAGTTAGTGAGGAGAAGAATGCTTTAAAAAAGCAGAATTGGCCAGGAGGAAAAAAGAGATACGAAACCTCTCTGAGGAAAATAAATCCTTCACACAAAGAATAGAACTCAAGGAGATTGCTGAATTTACAAGAAATCAGGACTCAATACTTCAAATCCAAAAGAATGAAAAATTAGAAGAAAATGTGAAAAATCTCATTGAAAAAACAAGTGATATGAAAAAGAGATTTAGGAAAGATAATTTTTAAATTATTGGAATACCTGAAAATGATGATCAGGAAAAAGAGCCTTGACATCATTTTCAAAGAATTACTACAGGAACATTGCCCTGATATCCTAGAAGCAGAAGGCAAAATAGAAATGGAGGGAATCCACTGATCCCCCCACGAAAGAGAATGCAAAAAACCAACCGCCAGGAATATTATAGCCAAGTTCCAGAACTCCCAAGTCAAAGAGAAATATTACAAGCAGCCAGAAGTACACAATTCAAATATCGTGGAGCTGCAATCAGGATCTCACAGCACTTAGTAGCAACTACATTAAGAGCTCGTAGGGCTTGGAGTATAATATACCGTAAGACAAAAGAGCTTAGAATGCAGCCAAGAATCAACTACCCAGAAAAACTCAACATTCTCTTCCAGGGGAAAAAAGATGGATTTTCAATGAACCAGGGGAATTTCAAATGTTCCTGTTGGAATGGCCAGAGCCAAACAGAAGGTTTGATCTTCAAATACAGGACTGAGATGAAGCATAGAGATTGGAAGAGAAGGGGAAAATCTGAGGGACTTAATGATGATGACATGCATATATTGCTGTATAGAAAAATGACACTGATAATACTCATATGAACCTTCTCAATTAACAGAGCAGATAGAGAAGTAGATTTTATAGATGAAGCACAGGAGAAAGCTGAATTGGTAGATAAAATATGCTGTAAAAATAGAGTCAATTGAAAAAAGGGAAATGTAATGGGAGAAAGAAAAAGGAGAGGGTGAATAGGCCAAGATATTTCATATAATAAGATTTTTCTTTATTACAATGACTATTGCAATGATACAGATGGGGGAAGGAAAGAGGGAAAGAGGGAATCTTCACTCTCATCAGAGGTGGCTAGGAGAGGAAACAGCATATATACTCAATGGGATATAGGTATCTGGAGTAAGAAGGAGAGAGGGGGAAGGGGTGGGCATGTGAATGAAGGAGGAGAGGATGGACCATTGGAGAAGAGTGGTCAGATATAATACATTTTCTTTTTCAGTTATTGCAAGGGGCTGGGATTGGATTGCCTGCCCAGGACCATTGGGCCAGGTGATGCTGGGCATAAGGGGTGGTATGGGGGTTTGGGGCATCTTGGCCCCGGGGCCAGGGATCTGGCTGCTGCACCTCTCTGCTAACCTACAGCAGAGTCAGAGTGGAAGGAGAGAGAAAATATAGTACATGATAGTGGAGAAGTACAAAAGGAGGGAGTGGGCATCAGCAATGGCAACAGTGGAAAAATATGGAAGTAATTTTTGTGAAGGACTTATCATAAAGAATGTGATCTGCCCCAGACAGAGTTGGTGGTGCTGGAGCACAGACTGAAGCAAATTTTTTTATTGTTATTTTTTTTTGGGGGTGCAGAGCAAATGGTGCTGGGTGGCCTGCCTGGGGTCACATAGCAGGGTGATCATTGGGTGTTTGAGGCCGGATTTGGACCTGGCTGCTCCTGGCTCAAGGGCCAGTGCTCTGTCCACCACCGAGATGCCCCTACTATTATTACTATTTTATTTTATGTCTTTTTTTCTTTTTTAATTCTTTTTTTTTTTGCAGGACAGTTGTGTTGCGGTGGCTTGCATGACACACAGCTGGGTGATTATTGGGTGTATGGGGTCAGATATGGGCTCGGGTGCTCCTGACTCCAGGGCTGGTGCTCTGTCCACTCTGCCACCTGGCCATCAATTATTACTATTATTTTTTTAATTTTAATTTTAATTTTTTCTCTCCTCTTTATTTTATCGCTCAAGTGAGTCTATATTCTTTGGGGGGAGGGGGTATTTTTTTACTCTTATACAAGAATATTTTATTAATGTATAAAAAACATTTGTACAAAATGAGAATAAGTATTACATAAACTGAAAAAAATGTTTTATTAGTTAATTAGATTAGGGTTTAATTAGCCAGTGCTTCACTTAACAAGGGGCAAAGTCTAGGGAGGAGTGTAGAGTGAGACCTATTTCACTTATCAAGGTAAAGAAGATAAAGAAAATAGGGCTGGGAGAGGGGAACAAATATTTCAAGAAACAATATTGCTTTGGATGATCCTTTGGTTTGTGAGTAGGATAGTGTGTACCTGAAAGATACTTGAAAAGGGTGTTAAGTAAAAAATGCTTATAATTATAATTTGATGCAATTTGAATAAATATTGCTTATCAAGCAATCAGGTTAAAATCTGTCATGATTCTTGAAAATGATAAAATAATCTAACTGTGATAGATGATACATGATTAATAATATTAAAACAATAAATAACACCAGAAGGAGAGGCTCAAAGATTTAAAATTTTAGAGGAAAAGAAGGTAGAATGTGTATATTGAGTAAATTATATTAAATAGATTTATCCCAGTGAGGGAATAAGATACATTCAACCTAGGGTTTAAAAATCTAACTTAGTCTTCAGTTAAGGGGGGGGGGGGGTACTGGAAAAGGGTAAGATGAGGGGAGAAGGGACTGATAAAAGGGAAGGGAAGGGAATGTATAAATGAAAATAATCTGAAAGTTAAATTTTTAAAAGAAAAATCAAAGTGGGAAGGTAGTAAAATTTTGGTGAGGAGGAATAGGAGAAAAGGAAAGAGATAAATGTAAATCTAAATGAACAAAGGTACTATGGAAGGAAATGCCAAATTAGTAATCTTAATCATATATGTGAATGGGATGAAGTGTCCCATAAAATGTAAATGGATAGTAGAATGGATTAAAAACCAAAATTCCAAAATAGATTGCTCAAAAGAAATACATTTGAAGTAGAGAGAAACACACAGGGTAATAGTAAAAAAAATGGAACAAAATATATTTTTGCCTTAGCTGAAGTAAAAAAAAAAAATCTGGGGTAGCCATCCTAATCTCAGACAACATAAAAGCACAAATCAAACTCATTAAAAAGGATAATGAAGGAAACCACATCTCCTTAAAAGGCATCATTGGAAATGAAGCTATACCATTACTAAATATGTAAACACTTAGGGAGATAGATAGCATCCAGATTCCTAGGGAAGAGCTGACTGAAATACAAGGAGAAATGGAAAGCAAAACTTTAATAATGGGAGGCCTCAATCTCCCTCTCTCAGAACTGGATATATCTAACCACAAAATAAACAAAAGGAAGCTAAGAAAGTGAATTAAATCTTAGAAAACTTTTATATGATACCCCTCTGCATAAAATTTAATGGGAGTAGAAAAGAATGTACCCTTTTCATGACAATGTATGGCACCTTCACCAAAACTGGCCAAGTACTAGTGCAAAAAACCACATAAAATCAAATGCAGAAAGGCAGAAATAATAAATACATAGTTCTCAGACCATAAAGCAATAAAAATGAACGGTAAGAAAGGATCAGGGAAAGAAAAGTAAAGAACTAATTTTGCATTAAATAGCTTTATCCTAAATAATGGGTGGGTCAAACAGCAAATAATGGAAACAATCAATAGTTAACATCCAAGGAAATGATAATGATGAGACATCATACCAAAATATATAGGAGGCAGCCAAAGCAATTTTGAGGGGAAACTTTATATCTCCAAATGACTATATGAACAGATAAAGAGGAGTTCAGTGAATTGGGCATAAAACTAAAAAAGCTAGAAGAGCAAATTAGTCATTTACAAATTAAATACCAAACTAAAAATTCTGAAAATCAAGGGAGAGATTAATAAAAGGGGAAGCAATAAAACCATTGATCTCATAAATAAAACTAAGAGTTGGTTTTATGAAAAATTCAATAAAATTGAGAAACATTGGCTAATTTAATTTAAAAAAAAGAAAGAGAATGACCAAATTTCCAGTATCAAAAATGGAAAGGACGAATAAACCACCAATAAGGAGGAAATCAAACAGATAATTCAGAGCTACTTTGTCAAACAGCATGCCAGTATAATGGACAACTTAAGTGAAATGGATGAATATTTACAAAAATACAAACTGTTCAGATTAACTTAAGAGGAAATAAATTACTTAGCAATTTCAGTAAAAGAAATCAACAAAAAAATCAATATTCTCCCTAAGAAAACTTTCCTAGGTCTGGATGGATGTACAAGTGAATTCTACCAAACCTTTAAGGAATAATTAATTCCTATTTTAAATAGAGCATTTTAAAAATAGGAGAGGAAGGAGTTCTTCCATGCTCCTTTTATGACATGAACATGTTGCTGATACCTCAAACAGGAAGAATCAAAACAGAGAAAGAAAATTTTAAAGCAATCTCCCTAATGATTACTAGTGTAAAAAATTTAAATAAAACTTTAGCAATGAGAATACAACAAGTTATTACCAGGATAATACACCATGATAATGTTGGATTTATACCAGGAAGGCAGGATGGTTCAATATTAAAAGATCACTTAATAGAAATAACCATATCAATAGTAAAACCAAAGATGTATGTCATGAAATGCTATTGTTCTATTATAAACCAGGAAGGATGGGAATTCATGGAAGACTGGAGGGATTTGCATTGACTGATGCTGATTGAGATGAACAGAACCAGAAAAACAATGTACATCCTAACAGCAACATGGAGGTTATGATCAACCTTGATCGACATGCTCATTTCATCAGTGCAACAATCAGGGACAATTTGGGGCTGTCTTCAATGGAGAATGCCATCTGTATCCAGATAAAGAACCATGGAGTTTGACCAAAGTTCAAGGACTATTCCCTTTAATTTAGAAAAAAACTGATATCTTATTGTCTGATCTTGTTATCTCTTATACTTTATGTTTCTTCTTTAAGGATAAGATTTCTCTCTCATCACGCTCAATTTGGATCAAATGTACAAATGGAAATAATGTAACGACTGACAAATTGCTTTCTGTGTGTGGGGGAAGTAAGATTGGGAGGAAATTGTAAAACTCAAAATAAATAAAATCTTTAATGAAAAAAATAGTAAAACCAACAGAAATCATGATTATCTCAATAAATGCTGAAAAAGCCTTTGATAAAATGCAACATACATTCTTATTCAAAACACTGGAAAGTGTAGAAATAAATGAAGCTTTCCTTACAATAATAAATAGTATCTATCTGAAACCATCAACAGCTATTATATTTAATGGGAATAAACTCAGATCATTTCCAATAAATTCAGGGGTGAAATAATGTTGCCCATTATCACCAATACTATTTAATATTTCATTTGAATTGCTAGCAGTAGCAATAAGAGAAAAAAAGAAAATGAGTGACTGAGAATTGGTGAAAAGAAAGCAAAACTTTCCTTCTTTGCAGATGATATGACAGTATACCTAGAGAACCTGAGAAAATCATTTAGAAGTTTCTTCTAACAATTAGCATATTCAACAAAGTTGCAGGATATAAAATAAACCCACATAAATCACAAATATTTCTATATGTGAACAACAATGCCCAAGAACAAGATATAGAAAAAAAATTCAGCAAAAAATTACTGTAGAGGCTAATGGAGCCATGATGGTAGCAGGACAGCCTTTCTAAGGAGCTCTATCAAACATATTCCAAAAACCTTAAAATTTTGGCTCTAACTAAATTTTCGAGAGAGAGAGAAAACACAGAAACATCCAGTGAGCTAATCCTCCACTCTAAGTTAGCCTGTAAAATCATGGGAAAACTCTCTTCCCTGGGGGATAGGGGCAGCAGCACAACCAGGATTATAGCACTGGAGAAAAGGAGTTCCAGTCTCTCTAGATCAGCCAGATTAGTGCCTAAGCATGTGGATCATGGGGATCTGGGCAACAGAAACAGTTTCCTGACCTGGCAACACCAAACACAATTTCAAAGATCAGTGGAGAAACCTCTGCCAGAGTGAGTGGGAGCATCAGCATAGCTGCAGCCCTCAGAGCAGCCCAGATCCCTGGAAATGGAAGCAGGCACAGAGAGCTACCCGACTGTGAGCCACCTGGCAATTGCAAGAAGAGTGCTCATCCCACAGAAGGTAAGAGTGTGTGTGTGTGTGTGGGGGGGGGGGGGTCAAGGTATCTCCTCTGACCCTGGGACAGGACTCTTGTGTTTTGTCCATATTCAGACCCTGGTCATAGTCTGCAAGCCTCATTACCATGCACAGACAGGAGAGCTGTCAGAGTCTCACATAGTGAGGTCCTTGTGGGGACTCTCAAAAGCTCAGGAAGCAACCCAACCCAGGCACAGGCTGGGAAATTGATTAAACAGAAAAAAATTTAAAAAGTTACCTGACCATAGACAATTACTTTGGTCCCATGGAGGATCAAAACATCCAGTCAAAATCTTTTTTTCATCTCTGAAATATCATGAGCTGAAAAAATATTTTGAAAATGAAGTGAGGAAGGTAGAGAAAAATTGGGAAGAGAAATACGGGAGATAAAGGAAAAATGTGAAAGCCAAATCAACAGCTTAGTCAAGATGATCCAAAAATGCTGAAGAATATTGCATAATAAAAAGTACTTTAGATCAGATGGAAAAAAAACAGTTCAAAAAAGTTAACAAGGAGAAAAATACCTTAAAAATCAGAATTTGCCAGATGGAAAAGGATATAAGAAAGCTTTCTGGAGAAAACAAATCTGTTAAATGTAGAATGGATCTAAAGGAAGCTGAAGATTTTGTGAGGAATCAAGATAAAATAAAACAATATCAAAAGAATGAAATACTCGAAGAAAGTGTGAAATATCTTGTTGAAAAAAAATTAACAGTTCTGTCAAACAGCTCCAGGAGAGGTAATTTAAAAATTATTGGTTACATGAAAGTTAGGATAAGGAATAGAGCCTTGACTTCATTTTAATGAATTCATACAGGAAAATTGCCCTGATATCCTGGAAGCAGAGAGCAAAATAGTAACTGAGAGAATTTACCAATCTCCTACTGAAAGAGATACAAGAAAAAATAAATTCCAGGAATATTAGAGTCAAGTTCCAGAACTCCCATATCAAATATAAAATATTACATGCAGCAGCTAAAACAAAACTTCAGATATTGTGGTGCTCCAGTCACGATTACCAAGGACTTACCAGCATCCATATTAAGGGATTGTAGGACTTGAAATAAAGTATTCTGGAAGGCAAAAGAGCTTGGAATACACCTGAGAATCAACTACCCAACAAAACTGAATATCATCTTCCAGGGGAAAAGATGAACTTTCAATGAAACACAGCAATTTCAAATGTACCTGTTGAAATGATCAGACCTGAACAGAAAGTCTGATCTTCAATTACAGGAATAAGGTGAAGTATAAAGTGTGGAAGAGAAGGGTAAATTATGAGGGACTTTATCATGAGGAACTGTGTGTATTTCTGCATGGAAAGATGACTCTGATTATACTATATGAACCTTCTCATTTATTAGAGTAGTTTGAAGGAACTTTTATATTTGACACACAGGAGAGAGCCGTATTTGAACGTATAATATATTTTTAAAATGGAGCCAATGGATGAAAAGGAAATGTTCTGGGAGGAAGAAAAGGAGAGGTACAATAGACTAAGATATTTCATGTAAAAGAGTCAATAAATACCTTTTGCAATTGTATGGAAGGGGGTAATGTGAGGCAGAATGAGAGCACTACATTCTCATCCAAATGGCTGAGAAAGGAAACCACATTATATACTTAATAGGGCAGAGAAATCTAGAAGAAAAAGGAGAGGGGGAGATGGGAGAAAGGGGATGGGGATAGGAGGGGGGGAAGTAGCAGACAGAGGAGACAGTAGATCATCAGAGATGATCATTTCCTTTTTTTACTTTTTTGCAAAATGGTATGATTTGTTGGCCTGTCTGGGACCTCGGGGATGGATAGGTGCTGGGTCTCTGGGGTGAAATATAGGAATACTGGCCCCAGGACCAGGGCTCTGTCAACTGCATCACTTGGCTGGTGCATAACACAATTTTGATGGGGGATAGAGTGAAAGTAGAGATAAAATATAATAATTGGTAGTGAGTAGCAAAGTATGGAAGGATTTACAACCAGCAATATCATCCATGAAAGTAACTTCACTGATGTACTTATGATAAGAATGCAATTCACCATGAGACAGAGCTGATGTTATCAGGAACACAGACTGAAGCACATTTCTCTTTCCTTCACTTTATTTCTCATGAAATTTTCTATTTTTGTGGGGTAGGGGTGTTATGTTTACTCTTACAGCAAGACCATTTTAGTAATGTATAAATAAATAAATAATAAAATTAATTAAAAATACATAATAGTTTAAAAATGAATTAAAAAAATAAAATAAAGCTAGAGTTTCAAAAAAATTAAACAAAATAACTGTAGACATCATTAAATACTTGGGAATCTACCTCCCACGACAAACACAGAAACTGTATGAACACAATTATCAAGTTTTCCTCATCCCAATAGAATCAGAACTCATTAAATGCAAAAATTTCAAATGCTCATGATTAGGTCAACCTAATGTAATAAAAATGTCAATTGTACCCAAACTAAATGTCTTATTCAATGCCATCATAATCAAACTACTAAATAACTATTATACCGAGTTAGAAAAAAAGTATAACAAATCATCTGGAGCCACAAAAGGGCAAGAATAGCAAGGGAATTGTTGGAAAAATATGTAAAGGAAGGTTGCCTAAGTCTACCAGATCTCAATCTGTACTATAAAGTGGCAGTCATGAAAATTGTCTGATACTATTTGAGAAATAGAATAATGATTCAGGGGATTAGGATATTTTCAAAAGAAAATGCAGTAAATTACTACAGCAATCCACTATTTGACAAATCCAAAGACATCAACTTCTCTAATAAGAACTCACTATTTGAAAAAGAATTGTTGGGAAAGGGGAATGTAGGTGGCACAGTGGATACAATACCAGCTCTGGAGTCAGGAGGATCTGAGTCCAAAACTGTCCACAGACACTTGAAAATTACCTTGCTGTGTGATCTTGTACAAGGCCTTTAACCCCATTGTCTTGCAAAAAAAACAAAAAAAGTTGGGAAAACTGAAAAATAGTATGGCAAAAACAAGGAATAGGACCACATCTCACACTATATACCAAAATAAGTTGAAAATGGGTATGGAATTTAGACATAAAGATAGATATCATAGATAAATTAATAGGCCAAAAATACTCCATCTGATCTATGGAAAAGGGTTGAATCTATGACCAAACAAAAATTAGAGTAAAATTATAAACTGAAAAATGAATGAATTTGTCTATATTTAATTAAGAAGTTTTTGCAAAAATAAAATCAATGCTGCCAAAATTATAAGAAAAGCAGAAAGCTGGGGTGGGGGAAATCTGCACAAATAGGAGTACTGATAAAGATCTTATTTCAAAAATATAGAGAGAACTACATCAAGTTTATAAGTTCACAAATCATTCCCCAGTTGTTAAATGATCAAAGAATATGAACAGATAATTTTCAATTGAAAAAATTAAATCTTTATATAAGAATAGGAAAAATGCTCCAAATCACTATTGAATAGATAAATGCAAATTAAAATAGCAATGAGGTATCATCGCACACCTATTAAATTAGTTAGGTGACAAAAAGGGGAAGATGATCAATATTGGAGATTGTGAGAGTTTTGGAACACTTATGTGATGCTGGTAGGGTTGTTAATGTATCCAGCCTTTCTGGGTTGCAATACAGAACAATGTGCAAAGAGCAGTAAAACTGTTCATACCCTTAGACCCAGCAATTCCAATTATAGTACTATATCCTGAAGAAGTTTTAAAAATTGGGAGAAGTCCTACAAGTTCCAAAATATTCATAGCAGCTCTTTTTGTAGTGACAAAGAATCGGAAATTGAGGGGATGCCCATCTATTGGGGAATGGCTAAATAAGTTATGGTACATTAATACTAAGGAATCGTATTGTTCTATAAAAAATCATGAGTGCATGGACTCTAGAGAAGCATGTGGTGACTTATAAGATCTGTTGGTGAGCCAAGGGAATAGAGCAAAGAGAACAATGTATACATCAACTACATTGTGATATGAACAGCCTTGAGGGAAGCTACCCCCTCTCAACAGACCAGAGAACTGGGATAACTGTATTTGTCTGTGGATTATATTATCCCAAACCAGAGGGAAAACAAAAACAAAATCAAACAAAACACACAGAAAAAAAAGCAACTCTCTGGAATTTGATGAACACTTCCTACAAATCATCACTCTATCTCTTTCCCTTAATCCTAATTCTTCATGCCAAAAATTACTAATTTGTAAATATATTAAACAAAATATGTATTTAAAATGTTAATCTGGCTGCTCCATACTGAAGAGAATGTGGTGGGAAGTACACATGCATAATTTCTCCACATTAGTCATTTTCCTAGAAAACTATGAGAGGAAAAATATCTTAATGTGAAAGAAAGACACTAAAATATTTTAACATTTTGAAAGTTGATTTGTCATTATTCTATACAATTATGACATATCCTAACTATTTCTTTATATTTTCTTTGAAAAAAGTAGTTAAATCTACTCAAGGTAACCTGGAAAAGAGCAGAAAGGCTCTGCTCCCTGAGTTCGGAGGGGAGGCCCACCAGATCTTAAGAACTTCAGCCTCCTGGAGACAGCCCCAGGGCGCTGGGAGCTGCAGCTCCCAGCAGCAGGGGAGTTTCCAGACCTACACCCTGGAAGCACTGAGCACAAATTGGGGGAACAGCTGGGGAACCTCTGCCAGAGCAAGCACATGGAGCCCAGCCCTCAGGGCACACAGCAATCTGTGTGGCCAAGGCAGTCCAGATCTAGGAACAGAAGCAGGCGGAGCCAGTAAGCAGGAGCCCCCAGGGCATGAGCCCATTGAACCTAGGGAGGGGAGTGAGGAAAGAGAGACAACAGAGCTCTGTCCTCTGACCCTGGAACAAGACTCTGGGGCTCTGACCACATTCAGATCCTGATCGCAGTCTAGCCCCCCCCCCCAATAGAACAGCAGGGGTCCTCTCCACCTCAGCCCTGTGGCAGAGGGGGAGCATATGGTCATTCACAGACCAGGAGGGAGGACAGAGCCTCACACACTGAGACCCTTGTGGGAGTGTCCGAAAAGCTCAGGAAAAACCCCGAAAACAGGCAAAGGCTCAGAAAATGGGCAAGCAGAGAAAAATGAGGAACGCCATTTAGAAATATTTTGCATATGAGCCCAAGAAGGATGAAATTACTCAATCTGAAGATAAGGAAACACAGGCTCCTGCATCTAAAGACTCCAAGAAAAAACAGAAATTGGGTTCAGGCCATGACAGAGCTCAAAAAAGACTTTGAAAATCAAATGAAGGAGTGGGAAAAGAAAGGAGAGAGAGATGCAGGAAAAACATGAAAATGAAGTAAGTAGCCTAGTCAAGGAAATCCAAAAAGAAACATGCTGAAGAAAATAGCATGCTAAAATCCAGCTTAGGTCAAATGGATAAAACAGTTCAAAAAGTTATGGAGGAGAAGAATACTTTAAAAAGCAAAATTGGCCAGATGGAAAAAAGAGATAAGAAAACTCTCTGAGGAGAACAAATCCTTCAGACAAAGAATAGAATTCAGGGTGATTGATGAATTTACCAGAAACCAGGAATCAATAGTTCAAAACAAAAAAAAAAAACCATGAAAAATTAGAAGAAAATTTGAAATATCTCATTGAAAAAACAACTGATCTGGAAAAGAGATTTAGGAAAGATAATTTTAAAATTATTGGAATACCTGAAAATGATGATCAGGAAAAAGAGCCTTGACATCATTTTCAAAGAATTGCTACAGGAAAATTGCCCTGATATTCTAGAAGCAGAAGGCAAAATAGAAATGGAGAGAATCCACTGATCCCCCCGAGAAAGAGATGCCAAAAAATCAACCCCTAGGAATATTATAGCCAAGTTCCAGAACTCCCAATTCAAAGAGAAAATATTACAAGCAGCCAGAAGGACACAGTTCAAATATCGTGGAGCTGCAGTCAGGATCACACAGGACTTAGTAACAACCACATTGGAAGCTCTTAGGGCTTGGAATATAATATGCCAGAAGGCAAAAAAGCTTAGAATGCAGCCAAGAATCAACTACCCAGCAAGGCTGAATGTCCTCTTCCAGGAAAAAAAAAAGATGGACTTTCAATGAACCAGGGGAATTTCAAATGTTCCTGTTGGAATGGCCAGAGCTGAACAGAAAGTTTGATCTTCAGATACAGGACTTGGGTGAAGCATAGAGATTGGAGGAGAAGGGGAAAATATGAGGGACTTAATGATGATGAACTGCACGTATTCCTGTATAGAAAAATGACATTGATAATACTCATATGAACCTTCTCAGTTAATAGAACAGTTAGAGGGAGCTTTTATAGTTGAAGCACAGGAGAAAGGCAAATTTGAAGATAAAATATGGTGTAAAAATGGAGTCAATAGAAAAAAGGGGAAATGTAATGGGAGAAAGAAAAAGGAGAGGGGAAATAGACCAAGATATTTCATATAATAAGAATTTTCTTTATTACAATGAGCTATTGCAATGATATGGAATGGGCGAAGACAAGGGGGAATGAGGGAATCTTTGTTCTCATCAGAGGTGGCTAGGAGAGGAAACAGCATATATAATCAATGGGGTATAGGCATCCGGAGTAAGGAGAGGTGGGGTACAGGGGGAAGGGGGGATGTGAGTCATGGAGGAGAGGATAGACCATGGGGAGAGAGTGCTCAGATATAACACATTTTCTTTTTTACTTCTTGCAAGGGGCTGGGATTGAATGGCCTGTCCGGGACCATAGGGCCAGGTAGATGCTGGGCCTAAAGGGTGTTATGTGGGCTCAGGGCCTCTTGGCTCCAGAGCCGGGGCTCTGTCTGCTGTGCCAATCAGCTACCCAACAGCAGAGTGGGAGTGAAAGGAGAGAGAAAATATGGTACATGGTAGTGGAGAAATACTAAAGGAGGTAGTTGCAATCAGCAATGGCAACGGTGGAAAAATATGGAAGTAACTTTTGTGATGGACTTATAAAGAATGTGATCCACCCACGACAGAATTGTTGGTGTTGGAACAAAGACTCAAGCACATTTTTATTATTATTATTATTTTTTTTGGGGGGGAGATGCAGGGCAAATGGGGCTGGGTGGCCTGCCTGGCGCCACATAGCAGGGTGATTGTTGATTGTGTGAGGCCGGATTTGGACCTGTGTGCTCCTGGCTCAAGGGACAATGCTCTGTCTGCCACCTAGCCACCCCTACTATTATTACTATTTTATTTTATTTTGGGTCCTTTTTTTTTCTTCTTTTGTTGGTTTTTGCAGGGCAGTGGGGTTCAGGTGACTTGCATGTCACATGGCTGGGTGATTGTTGAGTGTATGGGGCCGGATGGGGGCTTGGGTGGTCATGGTGCCTTGGCTGGTGCTCTGTCCATTGCACCACCTGGCCATACCTACAATTATTGCTATTATTTTTTTAATTTTATTTTTTTCTCTCCCCTTTACTTTATCACTTAAGCAACTCTATATTTATGGGTGGTTATTTAAATTTACTCTTAAACAAAAATATTTTATTAATGTAAAAAATATTTGTACAAAATGATAATAAACATTTTAAAAAAAGGAAACCAGAAAAAAAAAAAGAAAAAGTAGTTAAATATTAAAGCAAATTTTTCTCATATTCTTTTGACCTTTGGTAGAAATACATTCCTGGAATGAATGGCAATGGTAGAGTGTATATGACTACAAAACTTTTTTTATGTTTTTTTCCAAGGCAATGGGGTTAAGTGACTTGCCCAAGACCACACATTTAGGCAATTATTAAGTGTCTGAGGCTGGCTTTGAATTCAGGTGCTACTGACTCCAAGATCTGTGCTCTATCCACCATGCCACCTAGCTGCCCTTGACTAAGAAACTTTTAACAGGCCCAGTGGACCCTAAAATATTAACAAAAGTCTTAAGATAAACTGGGCATCTAGCAGTAGAAACAACTTTGAAAATAATTTATAAGAATAAAAACTGGGGGAGCAGAGCCAAGATGGTGACAGGAGAAGATTCTCTCTTAGGTGCTCTCTCAATAATATTTCAAAAATCTTGAAATTATGACTAACTAAATTTTCAAGACAGAACCCACAGAAAGATCCAGTGATGCCAGTCTCCAGACCATGGTAACCTGGAAAATAGTGGAAAGACTCCACTCCACGGGATTAGAGGGGTGGCCTGCCAAAGTGAAGAAACTTTAGCCTCCTGGAGCCAGCCCCAGGGCACCTGAGAGCCATGGCTCATGGAAGTGGGGGCAGATTCCTGAGGTAGACCCCGGGGA
The DNA here is from genome assembly GCF_037893015.1 of Macrotis lagotis. Classification (NCBI taxonomy): domain Eukaryota; kingdom Metazoa; phylum Chordata; class Mammalia; order Peramelemorphia; family Peramelidae; genus Macrotis; species Macrotis lagotis. The sequence goes on from NC_133666.1 coordinate 369,587,872, forward strand.
GCATTGGGCTCAAATTGGAGGATCTTCACAGGGGACTTCTGCCAGAGGGAGTGCACAAAGCCTATGCCCTCAGGGCAGCATTCAGAATGGTCAGTTCAGCATCAATGACCTCACAGAATGCATGGAGCCAGTAAGCGGGAGACCCCCAGGAAACTGAGGCTTGATAGCTCAGCCCACGAAGGTAGGGGTGTCAAGAGAGACTTCAGAGGTGAGTCCTCTGTACCTGGAACAGTACTCTGGGGATCTGACCACATTCAGAACAGGAACCCCACCAATTCAGCCCCATGGCAAAAGGGGTGCTTGTGGTCATTCACAGACCAGGAGGGAAGTCAAAGTTCACACAGTGAAATCCTTGTGGGGAGGAGTGTCCCAATAATACTCAAATGCTCTGGAAGCACCCCCAAACCAGGCACAGGCTAGAAAAAAGGGTAAACAGAGAGAAAAAAGAGGAACACCATTGAGAAATAAATACATTGTCTGTGATCCCAAGAAGGATCAAAATACTCAATCTGAAGATGAGGAAGTACAATCTCCTGCATCTAAAGATTGCAAGAAAAATGGAAATTGTGCTCAAGCTATGACAGAGCTCAAAAAAAGATTCTGAACATCAATTAAGGGAGCTAGAAGAAAAATCTGGAAAAGGAATGAAAGAGATGCAGGAAAAACATGAAAAAGAAGTCAGCAACCTAGTCAAGGAGATCCAAAAAATGCTGAAGAAAATATCATGTTAAAAACCAGCGGGGAAGCTGGGAAGTTCAGTTGGGGCAGCTAGGTGGAACAGTGTATAGAGCACCGGCCCTGGGGTCAGGAGTACCTGAGCTCAAATTCAGCCTCAGACACTTAATAATTACCTAACTGTGTCATCATGTGCAAAACATTTAGCCCCATTTGCCTTGCAAAAAAAAAAAGAAAATTAAAAAATAAGAAATAAAATAAAAAAAAATAAAAACCAGCAAGGATAAAACAGTTCAAAAAGTTATTGAGGGGAAGAATGCTTTAAAAATCAGAATTGGAGAGATGGAAAAAGGGATAAGAAAGCTCTCTGAGGAAAACAAATCCTTCAGATGTAGAGTGGAGCTAAAGGAAGTTGATTCCTTTATGAGAAGTCAAGATGCAATACTTCAACACCAAAACAATGAAACATTAGAAATGTGAAATACCTCATTGAAAAAAACAACGGAACTGGAAAACAAATTCAGGAAAGATAATTTTAAATTTATTGGGAGACTTGAAAGTCATGATCAGGAAAAGAGCCTTGACCTCATTTTTAAAGAATTCCTATAGGAAAATTGCCCAGATATCCTTGAACCAGAGGGAAAAATAGAAATTGGGAGAATCCGCCTATCTCCCCTGGAAAGGTATCAAAAAAAAACAAACAAGAATATTATAGCCAATTTCTAGAAAAATCGCAAATCAAATAGAAAATATTACAAGGAGCCAGAAGGTCACAATTCAAATATGGTAGAACTACAGTCAGGATCACACAGTACTTAGCAGCAACTACAGTAAGGACATGTAGGGCTTCAAATATAATATTCTGGAAAGCCAAAGAGCTTGGAATACATCCAAGAATCAACTACCCAGCAAAACTGAACACCCTCTTGCAGGGGAAAAGATGGACGTTTAGTGAACTAGGGGAATTTCAATTGTTCCTGTTGAAATAACCAGAACTGAACAGCAAATTTGACCTTCAAATACAGGACTCAGGGGAAGCATAGAGAGCAGAGGAGAAGAGTAAAATATGAGGGACTTAATGATGATGAACTGCATATATATTACTGCACAGAAAATTGATACTGATAATATGCATATAAAACTTATTATTTAATTAGAGCTGGTAGAAGGAGCTTTTATAGATGAAGCACAGGAGAGGGCTGAATTTGAAGATATAATATATTGTAAAAATGGAGTCAATGATTTAAAGGGAAATGTACTGGGAATAAGAGAAAGGAGAGGTGGAATAGGCCAAGATAGTTCATATAAAAGATATATATATATATATATATATATATATATATATATATATCTTTTATATGTATATATGTATATATACATATGTATATATATATATTTCACAATGTGCTATTGCAAATATATGGAAGGGGAGAAGGTAGGGGGTATGAGGGAAGAGGAAGCAGCATATAAACTCAATGGGGTATAGACATCTAGAGTAAAAAGGAGAGAAGTGGGACAGGAGGAGGGGGCAATGTGAGTGATGGAGGAGAGGGTGGATCATGGGAGATAATGAACAGATATAACACATTTTCTTTTTTTTTTTTTCTTGCAAGGGGCTGGGATTGGGTGGCCTGTCTGGAGCCACAGATATGGGTGATTGCTGGGTCTGAGGGATATTATGTGGGCTTGGGGGCCTCTTGGCCCCAGTTCAACAGCATTGAACTTTTCTTCCTAATCTTGAAATATTGGAGAAATCTTTAAGTTGTAATATTAGAAAACAACAAGGAACAAAATGTAACAAGAAATATGCAAAATGGTTCCACTGAAGGCACTTTTTAAATCAAATTTCTAGTGTTCTTTGTGGGAGTGACAATATATTTTAATAACATTCAAACAATATTTTTAGTAATATTCAAATTTTTTCATAAGTTTCTACATTAAAGGCTTATTATATAAAACATATGCATCATGTTCCAAAAGGATTATCAGGAGTATTTGTCTTGGATTGGTAAATTGAAACTAACTATGATCCATACACTGTATAAAAAAATGAATTATACATCATTAATATGCAAAGTCCCTTGCTGGATTTTTAGGTTACATAAAATTTATTGAGATTCTCAAGAAGTTCAAGTTGTGAAATTTTTGTCAGAGTAGCATAACAATCTCTTTTATTTACAAGACTATAAGACTAACTTTCCTTCACAATAGCCCTGTGACTTAAATAGGTAAATATCATTATTTCTATTTTATGTAGGGAAGAAACTGAGGTAAGAGAAAGAAGTGACTTACACATTACAGAACTATAATCTGTTTCTTTATCTATTCTGATCAGATAAAGATTCATTGGTCATTTTGTTATATTACTTCAGAAATAAAGGACTTAGCAGGACAATAGAATAAAAAGACTACTTATGGGAAATGAGACCATATGGCTTTCTCTTCCGTTTTTAATTTCAATGATCAAAACATCTAGATTGGAGTGAATAGAGTTTTAGGACCTGCAATCAGATAAACATCTTTCTGAGTTCAAATTCAACTTTACTAGTTTTTACTTGTTCTGGGAAATTCCCTTCACCTTGTTTTCCTTAATTTCCTCCTATGGAAAAATTAGTGGGAAAAAGGAAATGACAAATTAAAGCAATACTTTTGCTATGAAACTCCAAATGGAGCTATAAAGAGTCAAAAACAACTGAGAAATAACTCAAGAAGCAAAGCATAAATAAATCATTGTTCTCTGTGTTTGAAAAAACCCACATACACATGTATAAAAATGCACACTAATTGGGAATCTTATCACAATTGTCCAGGAAGTGAAATTATAAAATGAACTTAATAATAGTAGCTACTTCTCAGGAAGATTTGTGAGGATCAAATGAGACAATATTTGTGGAGTCCTTAGTACAGTGCTTGAAACATGGTAGACATTATATAAATACTACTCATCATCATCACCATCATAACAATAATTATTAATGTAATTATTATTATTATTAATATTACCGATTCTATTATAGATGGCAAAAGTTGTGGAAAATGAAGTTTTTAAAGAATTTGAGCTCTTGTAAGTTATTGCTGCCATGATCATTAACTCAGTAGGGTTTCCTCTTCTGAAACTAATGAATAGCTTAAGTATTATCTCTCTAAGCAATAAATATCTTTAACTTTTCTTTCCCTTCTCTATGATTCTAGTCCTTTTATATGCCAGATCCCTTTGCCTTTTGTTTAAACTGTCTCAGGAGTGTCCTTGTTTCAAAGAGAAAACTAGAGATATTACTTCAAAAATGGAACATTCAAATTAGATTGTGACAAAACAATAATTTCCTAAAATACAAGAAAAGGGAGTTTTCTTAGGATTGCATGCATAAGGATTGGATATATTTGTGAACTAACCTCCATTTTTTCATATTTTTAAGAAAATAAGCTTAAAGTTTCTTTAGACTCTAGGAGTCTTTAATAAAATTATGCATATATATATATATATATATATATATATATTTGGTTTTGTTTAGCATACCTCCAGTAAATGTATAGGTAGAACTCTTTAATTAGATAGATTTACTATATGTCAGCTAGTTTTCTTGTTTAATTCATGAGCATTATTTTTCGGATTCGTACTCCTACTTTGAATTGTTGGGATAATATTAAGGATATCCCTAAAGCATCAATTTCTCATGCAATTTTTCTGTACAGCAATATCATTTAACTAGAATTTGAAAGGTCATGACAGGTATTACCCATTGATCATGTTACATACAAAGCCCAAAGCAGGCACACAACAGTGAAGTTATCTCCCGATAGAATGAAGCTCTTGTAATACCCAGGAGCTGGAAAGAATTTAGAATGTGTGCCTAAAAATAAAATGAGAGCTCAGTATTGCTTCAAAGAGGCTTAAGGTCAAGTTTTGTGCAAATGGGGCTGCCAGGAGTAATGTGTCAGTTCTGAATTTAAACCTTTCAAATTCTGACACATTCTTTTAATGTTGTCTTGGGAATTACCTCTGCCACAAATTCTTTAAGGATTATACAAGTTCAGAGAAGAAACAAGAGGATAACATAATGAATCGCTACTATTCTTGTAAACTCTATTGTGAAATGCTGCTATGAAGGTTTCATTGACAGTTTCTTCATTTCAAAATTTAGAATATTTCAAGGTAACCATTTCATTACCAGGTAATAAATCCTAATAGTCAGTGTAGATGAATTGCTCTAGGAAAAGATGAAGTCTAGGAACTAGACCAAGTTAGTAGAAAATTTTGAAGATTGATGGAACCCAGTCAAGGGGTCACAACCATTATGCTAATCACTTGAGTAGAAGAAGCAATTATTTTTTTCTAATTGTTTTAATCAGGCTTGACTCTTTATGATTCCATTTGGGGATTTTTTTTTTTTTTTGCAGACTTATTGGAGGGTGTCATTTCCTTCTATAATTCATTTTACGGATGAGGAAAGATAGGTATATCAAGTGTGATGACTTGTACTGGGTCACATAACTAGGAAGCATTTGTTATTTGAACTGAGGAAAATGAATCTTCTTAATTCCAGGCCTGGTGCTCTGTTGCTTTAAAAAAAAAAATGTATTTATTTATTTTCATTAATTTGTACATGCATATATCCAGGTTACAAAATTTCCATCCACCTTCCCTTCCCACCACCCTCCCCTCATCAGCTAAGCATTTTACACACATATTTTGTTAAACATATTTACAAATTAGCAATTGTCGGCATGAAGAATTAAGATAAAGGGAAAGAGATGCATAACTGATAATTTTTATAAAGTGTTCATCGGATTTGGAAGAGTCAGGTTTTTTCTTAAGTGTTTTCTTTTGTTTTATTTTATGTCCTCTGGTTGGGAATTTTTTGTCCTCTGGATGGGGATTGTTTTTCATGCTCTGTTTGGGGAGCTCTATTTCTTTCACCATCTGATTGCCTAAGAGATGACTTGAAATTCATAAATAAAGTTGAATTTAGAGTTGAAAAATAATAAATTTTATAAACACACATATGAATATATATATTCATATGTGTGTGTGTGTTTGAGTGTGTGTGTGTGTTTTGGTTTGGTTTTCATGTTCTTACTCTGGATGGGGAAAACATTGCCCATAGTCAATCTAATACATTTGTCCTGGTTCTCCCAATTGCTGAGTGGTTTTGATTCCATCAAGGTTGATCTTGTCACAATGGTAGTGCTAATGTGTAAATTGTTTTCTTGCTTCTACTCCCTTCACTCAGAATGAGATCCTGTTAGTCATGCCATGCATCTCTAGAGTCCAACTATTTATGGTTTCTTATAGAACAATAATATTTCATAGTATTCATGTACTATAACTTGTTTAGCCATTTCCCAATTGATGGACATCCCCTTAAGTTCCAATTCTTTGCCTCTACAAAAAGAGCTGCTATGAATATTTTGGAACATATGTAACTTTTCCCATTTTTTATGAATTCTTCTGTATATAAGCCTAGAATTGGAATTCCTGGGTCAGAGGGAATGAACATTTTCATTGCTCTTTGGGCTTAGTTTCATATTACTCTGCAGAATGGTTGGGAGAATTCACAGCTTCACCAGTAATGCATTGACATCTCAAACCTCCCACAACTCCTCCAGCTTTGATCATGTTCTCTTTTTCATATCTTGGCCAATCTAATAGGAGTGAGATGATACCTCATTGTTGTTTTACTTTGCATTTCTCTAATCAATAATGATTTGGAACATTTTTTCATATGATTATATACAGTTTTAATTTCATGATTTGAAAACTCTCTATTCATATCCATTCACCATTGACCAATTGGATATGACTTGCAATCTTATGAATTTGCTGAAATTCTCTATATAGTTTATAAATGAGACCTTTATCAGACCTCGTAATTGTGAAGATTGTTTCTCAGCTTTCTGCTTTAATTCTAATTTTGGCATCATTGTTCTTATTAGCAAAAAACCTTTTAAATTTAATATAGTTAAATCATTTATTTTGCAGTTTATGATTTACTCTAATTCTTGTAAGGGCATAAATTTGTCCCCTTTCCATAGATCTGATAGAGTATTTTTTGATTATCATGTTTTCAGTGGTGTCACCCGTTATGTGGGTCTATGCTTAGTTTTTGCTACACTGTTTTCTAGCTTTCCCACCAATTTTTGTTAAATATTGATTTTGCATTCCATAAGCTTATGTCATTCAGTTTGTCAAGCAGTATATTGCTGCAGTCATTTAATGTGATTTCTCTTGAACCTATTCCAATCCACTCATCCAATACTTTATTTCTTAACTAGTTTTGATGATTAACATTTTATAATATAGTTTTTCATCTGACAGAGATAGCCTATCATACTTTAACTTTTCTTTTCATCAGTTCCCTTGCTGTTATTGATTTTTTGTTACTCCAGAAAAATTTTGTTACTATTTTTTCTAGTTTAGTAATATAGTTACTTGGTAGTTTGATTGATACAACACTGAATAAGTTATTTAATTTGGGTAGACTTGGCATTTTTGTTATATTAGCTCAACCTATCCATGAGCAATTGGCAATTTTCCAGTTATTTAGATGTGACTATTTCAGTGAGAATTGTTTTATAATTGTGTTCATACAGTTTCTGAGTTTATCTTGCAATATAGTCCCAAGTATTTAATATTTTCTCTTTCTATCTCTTGTTTTTGGACTTAATTGTTCACATTTAGAAATGTTGATGATTTATATGGGTTTATTTTATATCCTACTACTTTGCTGAATTTGTTCATTGTTTCAATCAGTTTTTGGATGATTTTTTAGGTTCTCTAAATATACCATCATATCATGTGCAAAGAGAGAATGCTTTGCTTCCTCATAGCCAATTGCATTTCTTTCAATTTGTTTTGTTCTCTTTTTGCTAAAATTAGTATTTCTAATACTATATTGAATAGTAATGGTGATAATGGGCATTATTTCACCCTAGATTCTATTGTAAATGTTTATATCCAATACATATACTATTTGCTGGTGGTTTTAGTTAGATATTATTAATTATTTCCAGGGAAAACTCTGTTATTCCTAAGCTTTATAGTGATTTAATGGAATGGAGAGAGTGTATTTTATCAAAGGCTTTTTTTCATAATCCATTGAGATAACCATATGATGTCTGTTGGTTTTTCTGGTGACAGCTTCAATTTTGCTGAGTGTTTTTCTAATATTGAATCATCCCTTTCTAACTGGTATAAGTCATACCTGATCATAGTCTATTATAGTAATAAATACTTTAGTCTCCTTGTTAAAATTTTATTTATTATTTTTGCATCAATATTAATTAGGGAGATATTATTTTTGTATCAATATTCATTAGGGAGATTAGTCTATAATTTTCTTTGTCTCTTTTGGTTCTTACTGGTTTAGGTTTCAGCAACATATTGGTGTCTTAAAAGGAATTTCGTGAAACTCCTTCTTCTCCTATGTTTTTAAATAGTTTATGTAGAATAGGAATTGTTCCTTAAAAGTTTGGTAGAATTGACTTTTCAATACAACTGGACCTGGAGACTATTTCTTAGGAAGTTTGTTGATGATTTCATCAATATCTTTTAAATGGGATTATTTAAATCTGTTATTTCCTCTACTGTGAATCTAGGTAGTTTATATTTTTGCAACTATTCATCCATTTCATTGAGGTAACTGGATTTTTGACATATTGTTCATTAAAATAACACAAGATTATTATTTTAATTTACTTCCTATTGGTGGTTAGTTCACCCTTTTTGTTTATGATATTAGGAATTTGGTTACCTTCTTTCTGTTTTTTAATGAAATTAACCAAATATTGTTCTAATTTATTTACATTTTCATAAAACCTATTTTTAGTTTTTTATATGAGATCACTAATTTTTCTTGCTTTCACTTTTATTAATCTCTCTTTTGATTTTCAAAATTTCTAATTTGATATTTAATTGGAGAGCTTTAATCTTTCTTTTCCTTGCTTTTTTGTTGATTATCCAATTCATTCATCTCTTCTTTATCTATTTTATTCATATAGTCATTTAGAGATATAAAGTTTCCCCTCTAAACTGCCTTGGCTGCATCCCATAAATTTTGGTATGATGTCTCATTAGTATAATTTTCTTGTATAGGATAATTGATTATTCCTATTATTTGTTGTTTGATCCACCCATTGTTTGAGATGATATTTTATTTTTAATTAGCTTTTGGTTTATCTTTCCTTGAACCTTTATTATATGTAATTTTAATGCATCATTTTTTGAGAAGTGTATATTTACTATTTCTGCCTTTCTACAATTTATTAAAAGGTTTTTGTGCCCTAGTACATGGTCAGTTTTGGTATAGATGTCATGTAATGTCATGAAGATGGTATATTCTTTTCTAATCCTGTTACATATTTTTTCTGGAAGTTTTTAATATCTAAGTTGTTTTCCAAGATTTCATTGACTTTCTTGACTTCTTACTTGTTTATTTTGTTATATTTATCTAGTTCTGAGAGTGGGATGTTGAGGTTTGCCATTATTAAAATTTTACTATCTATATCACCTTGTGCTTCACTGAGCTGTTCCTCTAGGAATCTGGATGCTATACCAACAAGGGCATAAATGTTTAGTACCAATATAGTTTCATTCCCAAAGGTGCCTTTGAAGATGATGGAGTTTACTTCCTCATCCCTTTGAATGAGATTAATTTTTGTTTTTATTTTATCTGAGGTCAGAAATGCTATTCCTGCTTTTTCCTTCAGGTGATGGATAATACATTTTTCTCCATCCTTTTACTTTACCCTGTTTGTATTTCTCTACTTCAAATGTGTTTCCTATAAACAATATATAGGGCGACTAGGTCACACACTAGATGGAGCACCAGCCCTGGAATCATGAGTACCTGAGTTCAAATTCAGCCTCAGACACTTAATAATGACCTAGCTGTGTGGCCTTGTGCAAGCCACCTAACCCCATTGCCTTGCAAAAGACATACAAAAAATAAACATGTATTGTAGGATTTTGGATTTTAACCAATTCTGCTATCTGCTTCCATTTATAAGACAATTCATCTCATTTACTTTTTTTTGTTAGAATTCCTACATCCCTTCCAAAACTGATCACTTTCCTTTCTGGTCATATTGGTCAATCTGGATGGTGTGAAGTGGTACCTCAGAGATGCTTTAATTTGCATTTTTCTAATCAGTAATGATTTAGAGTAATTTTTCATCTTACTATGGAAAGCTATGATTTCCTCATCTGCCAATTTCCTTTGCACATCCTTCAACCATTTGTCAGTATGGGAATGGCGTTTTTATATAATTGACTCAGGTCTTTTTTCAGAAAAAAATTAGTTGTAAAAATTATTTCCCAATTCACTACATTTCTTTTGATCTTGATTTACATTGGTTTTGTTTGTGCAAAAGACTTTTTCATCCAATGCAATCAAAATCATTCAACTTTTTTAATGTTTTCCATCTCTTCATTAGTTATAAACTTCTTCCCTTTCCATAGATATGATTGGTAAACTATTCCTTGTTGTCTTACTTCATAAATCCTACTGGGTCATAGTGTATGATACTAGTGATAATTTACTATATATCTTTTGCTAAGATTTTATTTAAGATTTTTGCATGTTTTGAACCTGTCCTTAACCACTGATCCATCACCCTATTTTATTTTATTTCTTTATTTAAGGCAATGGGGTTAAGTGACTTACACAAGGTCACACAGCTGGGCAATTAATAAGTGTCTGAGGTCATATTTTAACTCAGGTCCTCCTGACTCCAGGGCTGGTGCTCTATCAATTGTGCCACCTAGCTGCGCCTGTTACTCTGTTTCTGAACCAGTGCCAGATAGTTTTGTTGATTTGCTTTACAGTATTGTTTTGGATTTTGTAGAGCTAAGTCACTTTCCTTTACTTTTTTTTTTATCAATTCCCTTGATATTCTTGACATTTTGTTGCTCTAGAGGAATTGACCTCAGTAAAACTTGCTAGAAAGTAACTCATTGCATTTAAGGAGATGGTGAATAGAAATTGTTTGTGTAGATGGCTCATATACTTCATGGCTTTCACGTTTTTTAGCCCAAATTCATATCAAACAATGACTTATTTACTTTGCTTTGCAGGTTGAAGGCTACTTAGCCATGGTTTAAAATACTTCTTGTAAGCAATAAATGCATAGTTTATTGGTGGCCTTGGCATAGGAATTTCTCCCTTTAATAGAGAGAAGTTAGGGAAATTTCAAAAAAGAGTAGATAAAGTTTATATATTTATTGAATAATGCACATAATAGGTTTTGTTGTTTTTCATCTGTTTCCTCTGTATTTTAAACTTTTTGATTCCATTCAGAATTTTCTAGGCAAAGATACTAGAGTAATTTTCTTCTATAGGCTATTTGCAGATGACATACCTGAGGCAAACAGGTTTAAGTGAATTGCCCAGGTACACAATTCTAATATGTACCTGAGACCACAATTGAAGCAAGTCTTCCTGATTCCAGGCCTGGAGCTCTATGCACCTTGCCATTGAGCTGATGAGGAACAAAAATAGTAGATAAATATGAAATCTGTCTTTAAAATTTTAGAAAGTAAAAGAGGTTATTCCATTGAAATATACTGCAAATTTCTTGATATATTTTCATAACACACTGTTTGGAACAAGCATCAGAGAAAAAGTGAAACTGAAATGGAGCAAGAATGAAATCTTTCTTTTTTCCTTCTAAAGAACAAGTAGCAAAAAGTAGCTACAATATATTCTTTCTAATTTGTGCTTACACTATACTTTATATAATTTACACTGCTATGTTTACAATGCATACTATTCAGTGCTACTCTACTATACTATACTATATTATAACTTATTAGATTATACGCTCTATTTAAATCTCCAGCATTGTTCTAAACTTTATATGACTTTATACTAGTCTAAAATACACTACACTACTTTACCATAAATATGTTACATTACACTATGCAAAACAAGACTATCTTGTTTTTGGCTGTACTGTGCTATTTGTATGCTAATACATTATATTATATTTAACTATACTAAAGTTTACCAGAACATTTTGTTTATTTGTGCTGTCCTGAACACAAGAATAAATTCACTGTTTATTTTAGTAAGGAGAGCACATGGTTCAGAGGATAGTGCACTGGGCTTGTTATCATGAAAACTTCTCTTCCTGAGTTCAAATTTCACCTTACTAGTTTTGTGACCTTGGGCAAATCACCTAACCATGTTTGTCTCAGTTTTCTCATCTGTAAAATAGTCAAACCACTTCAATATCTTTGACAAGAAAATCCAAAATAAGGTCACAAAAGTCAGACATGATTGATACAACAGATTATCTAATTTAGGAGACTATGCAAGTTGTGCCTAGTGATGGCATAAAATAGTAGGTGTTTTAAAAGTAGCTGTTGATTTTCTCTAAAAGTCCAATATATAAATTTGAATGCATTTAAAAAATGAACTTAATTGAATAAGGATGATTTTCATACATTCTAAATATTTATTAGGCATTATCTCTCTAATAATAATGAGATTACCAAATTCTCTTTTGTAGCTTCCTTTTTTTTTGTTTTTTGCAAGGTATTGGGCTTGAGTGACTTGCCTAAGGTCACATAGCTAGTTAATTATTAAGTGTCTGAGGTCAAATTTGAACTTAGATCCTCCCCACTCCAGGGACAGTGCTCTATCCCCTGTGTCACCTAGATGCTCCCTCTTTTGTATCTTTCAATAAAATTATAGTTGAATTAATAACTACTTGTTCATTTGGAGGGAAACTTAATTAAGTTTTCAAGTCAACTATTGATTAAAGAAATTTTAAAGAATAATTATTTTAACCAAGATCCAAGGTGCCATTGATATAGGAAATTTTCTTATTGAAAATCCCTCTTTCAATAGAGTTTTGATGTGCTGCTTTGCAATTTAGAGTCAGAGAAAGAAATAGAGTCAGAGAGCCAGAGAAACACACACGCACACACACACACACACACACACACACACACACACACACACACACAGACACATAAACCTGGGGGTAATGAATGTTTTAATGATTTTCCTAGGTTCAGCCAACCAGTATGTATAAAAGGAAGGATCTGTGCCTAAGTCTTTATGATTGCATAAATCACAACTTAGTGTTACATATAGCTTTGTATGTTGTAAAATACTTTATTTTTCATTACTTGACATGATTCTCAGAAGCCATGGCATGATATAATTAACATTATTTTCTAAGTTTCATTGGGATAATTATAATGATTCACTATTTTCTATATACTGAACTGAGTGTCACAGTGGATAGAGTCCCAGGACAGGAATCAATAAAATTATTCTTTCTCAATCAATAAGAACTTCTTTCATGTTCAGACTTGACTCAGATACTTACTAGCTGTGTGCATCTAGGCAAGTTACCTCATCCAATTGGCCTCAATTTCCTCATCCATAAAATGAGCTAGAGAAAGAAATATCAAAGTATTCCATTACCTTTTGCCCATTTTTAAATCCCATTTACCTAGACAGTGTTCATTGTTAATCTTCGTAGCAGTAATTCCGGGAGAAATAATTCAGGTAGTACTCAAGTGTAAAATATAAGAAATTTTGATTAACAAACCATTGGCAAAGACAAATTCAATAAGCATTGTAAACCAATAAATGGGAACTAATTCTCCTATTTTTAATTTAATAAAGAGTAAGATTTCCTTTGCAGACACAGCTATGAAAATTTTCACTATGCATATAGCAGTAAAGCTCCTATAATTACAAATCCTTTTATTACAAAAACTGCATATAGATGATATTTCTTGATTAATTTTAGCTTTTTCAATTCATGGGGTAAAAAAGATATAGTTTCTTAGAGTACACTTACCTTTACTCAAAGGAATTCACCTCTGTTTAATCCCTAGAGCATAGAAGATACCACTGCTGTATTAACACTTGAAATTGACCCTTAGAATGATTCTTCCCCTGGAAATTTTGTCAGCAAAACTAAATAGGTAAATGAAATCTTCAATTTATGTCTGCTCTGAACAACTATGCCACAGGCAGTAACTTCCCATATTAATTTCCCAGTGAACCTTACCACTCTCCTGAAGCAGTTTCCTTAAGAAGTGAGTGTATTTCATTCTCTCTGGCCCAATTAATCCTTGGCCTCTTACTTGAGAAAGCCTGGAAGTCCTAGTAATTAGTAGTGGTAGTTTTCATGAAATGCACAATTTTCCAGTTTTTTAAAACATGAATCCAGCCTCAATTCATTGCTAAAATATTACTAAAAATCATTATCAAGTCATGTATAGTTTTAGTTATAATTTGCAATCATATCTGAAATATTTAGCTGAAACATATGTTCTCCACAAAATTTCTACAATGTTTTTATGCATTAAATTCCATAAATAATTTTAATTTACTAAAATAAGATTTTGCTTTTATTATTATGCATTATAAAGAATTAAATTGTCTAAGTTGTTTCAAAAGAATCTTTGTCCTACCATGGATGCAAAATGGGGACTTTTGTCTAATGAATTTTGATCATGAAAATTGTTCTTTTCTTTTTTTTTTGGTTTCAGTTAGTTTTCTTTTCTTGTCTTACCTCTACTTCTACATCTAATTATTTTTTGAAGCCAATATAATTTTGACACATAGATTTCAATAAAAGTGATTAATATGGATATACTTATGTGTGTATACATAGAAGGCTTAGCATGTAGATATAAGCCACTATGGTGATCTTATCAATAAGCAAGGAAATCAAATTTAAAATAGAGATTTTGAAATTATTGGAGCCTTTGAGTCTTTACCCCATTCCTAAGTACAGTGATGAATGGGGATGGTAGGGTGACAGTAAATAAAATACACTTTACAAGCCAACAATCAATTCCCCAAAAACCCTCTTAAATATTTCTTTTTTTTAACTTACATTAATTTGTTTTCCCATGTATACCATGTACATGCAATGCTAGATCTTTCCAATCATTTTTCAAGGTTTTGAGTTGTATAATTTTTCTCCCTCCTTCCCTTCCATACCCCCTCCACCTAACAGGAAAGCATCAAATATAAACTTGATATTTATAACCATACTAAATATAGATCGATATTTAACATGTTGTGAGAGAAGAATCGGATACATATGGAAGAATGAAAACATTAGAGGGTAAAATAGAAACAGATAATACCGAAGACAATGTTCAAAAAATTAGATAATAAACTTTGGTATTCATTCAAACTCCACTGTTTATGCTCTGGTTATGAATAGTATTTTCCATCACATGTCTTTTTAAATAATTTTTTGATAGTTGTGCTGCTGAAATTAACAAGTCTATCATGATTGATCACAACTCAATGTTGTTGGTAATGTGAAAAAGTTTCTTCTAATTCTTGTTTGTTTCACTCAGCATCAATTCATGCAAATTTTTCCAGGCTATTCTGAAATCTAGTCACTCACATTTTTGGTTAGAACAAGACTCTTCCATCTTATACATATATTACAATTTGTGTGGCCAATCCCGATTAGTTTGACATGTTAACAAATTCAAATTGTTTGCCACTACAAGAGAATTTTTATGTATATGACGTATTTTTACTCTTTTTCACAATCTCTACAGGATATAGACCCATGATGGTATTGCCGGATAAAAGGGTATGCACATTTTTATTTACCTTTGTGCATCATTCCAAATTGCTTTCCAGAAAGGTTGGAAAAGTTCTCAAATCCACCAAAAATGCACTAGTATCCTAGTTTTTCCACATTCCCTCCAATATTGATCATTTTCTTTCAAGTCAAATAAGTCAATCAGAGAGGTGTAAGGTGGTACCTCAAAACTGCTTTAACATGAATTTCTCCAAAGAATTTAGAGCAATTTTTCATTTGGCTCAAGAAATTCTGATCTTTTCATCCATATTTTTTGATAACTTATCAATTGGGGAATGACATTTGTTTTTATAAATTTTTCTCAATTCTCTATTTTAGAAATGAGTCTTTTTGTCAGAAATACTAGTTGAAAAAAATTATTTCCCAATTTACTTTATTTCTTTTGATCTTGATTACAGTGATTTTATTTGTGCTAAAACTTTTTAATTTAACATAACCAAAATTCTCCAACTTGATTTTTATAATGTTCTCTATTTCTTTTTGGTCATAAACTGTTCCCCTTCCCATATATTTGTCAGTAGATATTTTATTCCTTCATAACCAAACTGGATTATAAGATTATGTATAAATCCTGCACCCATTTTTGACCTTATCTTGATAGAGGCGTGAAATGTTGTCATAATATATTACAATTTTTCTGCAGCTTTCATTGAAGGAGTATTTAATATGTGGGTTTAATATAGTAGATTATTTTAGTCATTCACTCCTGACTCTTTTTCTTCTACTCTATTCCATTGATCCCAATCTATTTCTTAGCTTCTATCAAGCAGTTTTGATGACTGATACATTATAATATAATTCTATACTTGGTATGACTAGGCCTTCTTCCTTTGCATTTTTTTCAAAAATTCCCTTGATATTCTAACAGTTTGTTCCACCACATGAATTTAGTAACTATTTTTTCTAGCTCACTAAAGTAATGTTTGGGAAGTTTGATTAGTATGGAACTAAATAAATAATTTAATTTAGGAAGAATTGTCATTTTTATTATATTTGTTTGACCTATGCATGAACAATTGAAATTTGACTATTTAGGTCTGATTTTATTTGTGTGAAAATTGTTTAATATTTTTCTTCATAGAGATTCTGAGTCTGCTTTGGAAAAAATTTTTATTTAGTCTTATGTTATTTTAAATGGAATTTCCCAATCCCTTGCTGCTGTATCTTGTTAGTAATACATAGATGTTTTATGTGGCATTATTTTAAGCTAAAGTTTCTAATTGTTTCCATGAGTTTTTAGGTTAGTTTCTAGGGTCCTATAGTTATATCACCATATTATCTACAAAGAGTGAGAGCTTTATTTCTTCATTTCCTATTCTGATTCTCCACTGTTGTTCTTCACTTATTTCTACAATTAACATTTCTATACAATACTGAATAATAGTGGTGATGATAGACATCCTTGGCTTCATGCCAAATTTTATTGAGATAGCTTCTAGCTTATCCCCATTACAGATAATGCTTGTTGATGGTTTTAGAAAGATACTAGTTATCATTTTAAGGAATATTTGCTTTTTTCCTGTTCTGTCTGGTGTTTTTAATATGAATGGGTGCTGTATTGTTTGAAAACATTTTCTGCATCTATTGAGAAAATCAAATAATTGCTGTTGGTTTTGCTACTGAGAGTATTTTCTAATATTAAACCAACCCTATATTCCTGGTAAAAGGCCTGCTAAAATGCAGTGTATTACCTTAGTGATAAATTGCTGTAATCACTTTGTTGTAATCACTTAGATAATATTTTTGCATCCATATTCATTAATGAAATTGAGTTGTAATTTCTTTCACTCTTTTGACTTATCCTTGTTTAGTTATAATGGAGTCATACTAGGAATTTGACAGACCTTCTTAATCACTTCTATTTTTATGTTTCCTTAATTTTTTTAATTGTAAAGATGTTATTTATTTTGAGTTTTTACAATTTTCACCCTAATCTTACTTCCCTCCCCCACACCCCAAGAAGACAATTTGCCATTCTTTACATTGTTTCCATGGTATACACTGATCCAAATTGAATGTGATTAGAGAGAAATCATATTCTTAGGAAGAAACATACAGTATAAGAGATAGCAAGATCAATATAACAAAAGAGATAGCAAGATCAGACAATTAGATAGCAGTTTTTTTTTTAAATTAAATGTAATAGTCCTGGGTCTTTGTTCAAACTGCACAGTTTTTCTCTGTATACAGATGGTATTCTCCATTGCAGACAGCACCAAATTGTCCCTGATTGTTGCATTGATGGAATAAGCAAGTCCATCAAGGTTGATTATCACTCCCATGTTGCTGTTAGGGCATAGAATGTTTTTCTGGTTCTGCTCATCTCACTCAGCATCAGTTCATTCAAATCACCGCCAGGCTTTCATGATTTCCCATCCCTTCTTATTTATAATAGATTGCCACCACAAACAGGGCTGTTATGAATATTTTTGTACATGTAATGTTTTTATCCTTTTTCATTATCTCTTCAGGGAATAGACCCAGTAGTAGTATTGCTGAGTCAAAGGTTATGCACCTTTTTGTTGGTCTTTGGGCTTAGCTCCAAATTACTCCCCAGAAAGGTTGGATGAGTTCACAGCTCCACCAAGAGTGTAATAGTGTGCCAGGTTTCCCACAACCCTTCCAACAATGATCATTATCCTTTCTTGTCATATTGGCCAGTCTGAGAAGTGTAAGGTGGTACCTCAGAGAAGTTTTAAATTGCATTTCTCTAACAAGTAATGATCTAGAGCAATTTTTCATATGACTAAGAATTGCTTTGATCTCCTTACCTGTAAATTGCTTTTGCATATCCTTTGACCATTTGTCAATTGGGGAATAGCTTGGTTTCTTTTTTTTTTAATTTTGAGTCAGCTCTGTATGTTTTAGAAATGAGTTTTTTGATAGAATCATTATTTGTAAAAATTGTTTCCCAGTTACTAAATTTCTTTTGATCTTGGTTACAGTGGTTTTGTCTGTGCAAAAGTTTTTTTAATTTAATGTAATCAAAGCAATCTTGTTTGTTTTTAGTGATGTTCTCCATCTCTTCCTTAGTCATAACCTGATTTCCTTTCTGTAGATCTGAAAGAAAAACTAGTCCTTGATCTGCTAATTTAATAATAATAATAATATTAATAATAATAATGTTTTCTAAGTCTAAATCCTTTAACCATTTTTATCTAGGGTGTGAGGTGTTGGTCTAATCTAAGTTTCTTCCATACTAACTTTCAATTTTCCCAGCAGTTTTTATTGAAGAAAGAGTTCTTATCGAAATAGCTGGAACCTTTGGGGTTATCAAACAGCAGATTATTATCATTGTTTCCAGATATTGCTTCTAGTCTATTCCATTGAACCACCACTCTATTTCTTAGCCAATACCAGACAGTGTTGATGACTAATGCTTTATAATGTAATTTTTGATAAGGTAGGACTAAGCCACCTTGATTTGCACTTTTTTTCATTGAAATCCTGGGAATTCTTGACAATTAATTTCTTCATATGAATTTGCTTATAACTTTTTTTCAAACTCATTAAAGTAATTTTTTGGAATTTTGTTTGGTAGGACACTAAACAGGTAGCTTAGTTTTGGTAGAATTGTAAATTTTATTATATTAACTTGACCTATCCATGAACAGTTGATGTTTACCCAGTTATTTAAATCTGATTTAATTTGCATTATAAGTGTTTTGTAATTGTTTTCAAAAGTTTATGAGTCTGCCTTGGATATCTTGTTTCCTTTGAACTGCTTCAATTCTGCCTTCCTCATGGAGTGCAGCAACCTACTGATGAGAACCTTGGGCAGTGCAGTGCCAGGGTCTCAGCAGTGCTTACAATCACTTCTAAAGCTCTTCAATGAGTCCTTCAGGCTGCCCTGGAATCACTTCTTCTGATCACTTTGTGAGTGCTTGCTCTTTGTGAGTTCTCCATAAAATAGTTTTTTTGGGGGGAAGCACACTTCTGAGAATCTAGCAATGTATCCAGTTCATTGTAGTTTCACTCTCTGTAGTAATGTTGGAATGCTAGGCAGTTGAGCTCAAGAAAGGAGCTCTATGTTTGATATCTTCTTCTACCAGGTGACCTTCAAGAGCTTTCTAAGACAATTTAAATGGAAACAATTCAATTTCTTGACACTGTCCAGTTTTCAGAGGACTACAACAGCAATGAGGTTAGCAAAATGATTCTGTAGATCTTCAGTTTAGTAGTCAGTCTAATATCTCTTCTCTCCCATACTTTCTTTTGGATCATCCTAAATACTAAAGCATCTCTGGAAATGCATGATACAGAAAGAAAGGCACAAATAGAGGAAAAATCATTTTCAGTCTCATCATATTTAAAGTTGCTGTCTAGTTTAGTTACACAGTCATTCAGAGGATATGACATTTATACATATGCAACAGAATGAAGCAGCATCTATATTAGCTAATCTGGGCAAGGTCAAGGAAGTTTAAGTTATACAACAAAGCACAATCCCAATTCTAGAGATGATGTACAAGAGTGCTATGAATCTAAAATGTCACAGGTTGTCAAAAGGTTTCATGGTTTTACTTTTCAAAATTTTCATTCTCATCAACTCAATCCAGTGATCAATGGGGTATATGTCTGATTTTCACACTTTGAAGTTATATATTATCAACTTTTTCAGTGTAATTGTTGAAAAATAACTATTTCATTTAAATGGTTAGATTAGGAAAATAATAAAATATTAAATCAATATAATGTTAATTCTGAGGAGGAAGAAGGTGAGAACTGTCAGGTCACGGAAAGCTGTCACTTAATGCAAGCTCCACAACAGTGAAATATCCATTGATTTTTGAAAAGCAGATGTATTTACTTAGTTTCATCTAATGATATGGATATCTTTCTTTATATACTCTCTGCTAATTGGGTTGTTCTGAAAATGTTTAAGGAGAATCCACAATTGAACTTAGGACCTAAAATTTTTATTCTGCTTCTTTGCACACTTGTACAAATCAATAGAATTCTATCTTGGTGTTTGTCTTTCTGTCTTTCTCCATCTAAGACTGCTTTCTCTCTCTATGTGTCCTTGCTTTTATCTGTGTTCAACTCTCTGTCTCTGTTTCTCTTTCCATTAATTGGGAAAAATAATTGTTCACTATTTTTCAAGGGAGAAAAAATGAGGTTTAGTGAGCATAAAAATATGTCAAAATAATAGTAATGAAGAAAAAATTGAAAAAACATGTCTTAATGTCTGGTCTCCTTGCTTCCAAATCTAATGACAAACTTTACAATTGACAGTTTAAAAAATAAATGAATAAACCTAAAAAGCTGTAAATATATTCTATAACAAAGTTATGAAGCACCAAAATATATTAGTAAAAACTTACTGGACCCTAGAATCAATTACTTACAACTTGCTTAGGGGTTATTATGAGGTTTGGGAGCAAACTTTTCTATATTACTTATATGATGCCTGGATTAGAATATTTCATATGTCTTTGTTCTTGGTTTTGAAGGTAAATGTGAATATAATAAAAATTTATGAATGCATGATATAAAAATGACCAACAAATGAGGAAATGATATGGAACTTTAAAAGAATTGAAAGCCATTTGTCTGTGAAAGAAAAGGCTAGGAGATGAATTCTTAAAAAAACTTATTTATTTGTTTATTTTAAGCAATGGGGATAAACTAGAGAAATATCCAATAAAATCAAGGGGGGAAAAGGGATGTCCATTATCACCACTACTTTTCAATATTGTGATAGAAAAATTAGCTTCAGCAGTAAGAGAAGAAAAAGAAATTGAAGGAATTAGAATTGGGAAGGAAGAGACAAAACTCTTACTCTTTGTAGATGACATGATGGTATACCTAGAGAATCCCAAAAAGTCATTTAAAAAACTACTAGAAATAATTAATATATTTAGTAAAGTTGGAGGATATAAAACAAAACCTCACAAATCCTCAACATTTCTATATATGACTAGCATGATACAGCAAAAAATGCTAGAAAGAGAAACCCCATTCAAACTCAGACAATATAAAATACCTGGGAGTCTACCTGCTAAAGCAAACTAAAAACTTTATGAAAACAATTACAAAACATTTCTAACACAAATAAAATCAGATTTAAATAACTGAGCAAACATCAACTGCTCATGGACAAGGAGAGCTAATATTGTAAAAATGACAATTCTACCAGAATTAAACTCTTGTTTAGTGTCTGTCCAATTAAATTCCCAAAAAAATACTTTAATGTGTTAGAAAAAATTGCAAGTATATTCATATGAAGAAATAAAATGTCAAGACTTTCCAGGGAGTCATTGAAAAAAATACAAAGGAAGGTGTTTTAGCCTTACTAGATCTAAAATTATACTATAAAGCAACAGTGTTGACTAAGAAATAGAGTGGTGGATCAGTGGAATAGACTGAGTACAATAGCAGGAAATGATTATAGTAATCTGCTGTTTGATAAACCAAAACAGCCCAGCTATTTCGGTAAAAACTCTCTCTTCAATTAAAACTGTTGGCAAAAATTGGAAGTTAGAATGGAAGAAACTTGGATTTGACCAACACCTCACAACCTCTACCAAGATAAGATGAAAATGAATACAGGATTTAGACATAAAAAACAATATTATAATCAAACTAGAAGACTGAAGAGTAATGTACCTGTCACATCTATGGAAAGGGAAGTAGTTTCTCACTAAGGAAGAGATGGAGAAGATCATTACAAACAAACGATATGATTTTGATTACATTATATTGAAAAACTTTTGAACAGGCAAACCCACTGTAACCACTATCAAAAGAAATGTAATAAATTCAGTGTTTACAACTAATATTCCTGACAAAGTACTCATTTCTAAACCTTACAGAGAACTGAATCAAAATTTCACAAAAAACAAGCCAATCCCTAATTGACAAATGGTCAAAAGATATGCAAAGGCAATTTACAGATGAGAAAATCAAAGAGATTCCACAGTCATATAAAAAATTGTTCTAAATCACTAATTATTAGAGAAATTCAAATTAAAACATCTCTGAGGTACCACCTCACACCTCTCAGATTGTCCAATTTGACAAGAAAGGACATTGATCAATGTTAGAAGGGATGTGGGAAATCTGGGAAACTAATGCATTGTTGGTGGAGTGGTGAACTTATATACTCTTTCTGGAGAGCAATTTGGAATTATGCCCAAAGAGCTAAAAAAATGCACATACCCTTTGATCCAGCAATACCACTACTGGGTTTAAACCCTAAAGAGATTATGAAAAAGGGTAAAAAATAACTTGTGCAAAAATATTCATAGCAGCCCTGTTTGTAGTGGCAAAGAATTGGAAATTAAGTGAATGTACTTCAACTGTGGTGTAGGAATGTCATGAAATACTATTGTTCTATTAGAAAGCAAGAATTCAGGGAAGCATGGAAGGATTTGCATTAACTGATTCTGAGTGAGATGAGAAGAGCCAATAAAATAAAACTTTGTACACCCAAACACCAACAAAGGGGTGGTGATCAAACTTGATGGACTTGCTCATTCCATCAATGCAACAATAAGAGACAATTTGGGGTTATCTGCAATGGAGAATATCTATACTATATCAAGAAAAAATTGTGAAGTTTGAACAAAGAACAATGACTATTACCTTCAATTAAAAAACAAAACAAAAAAAGGTTTCTTATTATGTAATTGTGCTATCTCTTATATTTCCTTTTTTTCCCTTAAGGATATGATTAGTCTTTCATCACATTCATCTTAGATCAGTGTATACCATGGAAACAATGTTAAGATTAACTGACTGCCTTCTGTGGGGGGTGGCAAGAAGGTAGCAAGAATAGTGGATAAATTGTAAAATACAAAATAATTAAAATCTTTCTTTAAAAAATTATTTCTTTTTTTTCAACCATATGCACATGTATATTTTTAAGTTACAAAATTTTCTTCCAGCTTCCCTTCCCACTTTGTTCCCCTCAGTGACAGTCAAGTTAGCCCTGTACATACATATTTTTGATAAGCATGTTTACATATTAATAATTGTTGATATAAGGAATTAGCCTTTAAATTAAAAGATTTATGACATAGTTTTTCTAAAGTGTTCATCAGATTCTGAAAGTTTGGCTTATCCTTTTTTTGTTTGTTTTTGTTGTTCTTCCTCTGGATGGGGATAACATTGTCCATAGTCAGTCTAAAATAGTTCTCCTACTTCTCTGGACTGCTAAGAGTTGCTGCTTCCATTAAGCTTGATCATCTCCCAGTGCTCTTGTTAATGCATACATTGTCCTCTTGGTTCTGTTCCCTTTGTTCAATATCAAATCCTGTAAGTCATGTCATGTTTCTCTAGCTTCTGACCATTTATAATGTCTTGTAGAACAATACTATTCTAAAGTATTAATAAGTTCTTTATCTACTCCCCAATTGATAGGCATTTCACTTTCTAATTATTTGCCACTACTAAGAGAGGAAGAGGAAAAAAATGAAAAAAAATGAATGTCATGCAAGAAAATTATAAAAAAGTGAGCAAAGAAATCAACTCCATTAAAAGTAAAAATTACCATCTGGAAAAAGAAACAGAAAAAATTAAGTGAAGAAAATAAAACCCTAAAAAATAGAAATGAACAAATTGAAGCAAAGAATTCTATAAGACTACATACAAGAAGGCTGATAAAATTGAAGAAAATTTAAAGAACCTTTAAGGGAAAAAAAATCTCAAAAATAGAAGCAAGGGAGACAATCTATGAATTATCAAACTACCAGAAATTCTGTACCAAAAAAAAAGAACATGGAAAACAACATTCAGGCAATTATAAGGGAAAACTGCACAAATCTATTAGAACAAGATTACATATAACTACTGAATGAATTCACAGAATCCCACCATAAAGAGGCCCTAGGATAAAAATTCCAAGGGCTGCAATAGTCAAATTCCATAACTCTCAAATAAAAGAGAGAATATTGCATGAAGAAAAAAGAAACCAATTCAAACAGTGAAGATAAAATATACCATATTTCAGAGTTTAAAACCCAGAATGAACTATCCTGCAAAATTCAGCATTTACTGTCAGGGAAAAAGATGGAAGTTTAATTCAATAGAGGACTTTCAGAATTTCCTGACACAAAACCAGAACTGAAAAGATAATTCAATTGCAAGATATGCAACTCAAGAGTTGCATGAAAAAAAATGTAAATGAAAAAGGGAAGGAAAACAAAAGAAAACAAAACAAATGTTGGTCAAGACCATCAAATTGTATCCCACCCTAAAAGGGAAGATGTAACACATCTAATTCTTTAGAACTTACTTTCTATTAGGATAACTAAATGGTAAAATATAATCAAAGGGAATGAGCCTAAATATGGGTAAAATTGGTATGGATAAGAGTATAATTGGATCTTATCGTTCCTTTGATTAGGTCCAAGGTGAAATCTCTATATTTGAGACAAAAAAACAACAAAATCAGGGATGTGAAATTAAATGAAAGTGCCTCATTATCCTTTTGAAACACTTTAATTCTTCTGTAATTAGCAGTTTGTCTAAATATCAATGTCTCCCATAACTTTCAATTATTTGTGAGCTTCTCAGGTGAGACCTTCAGATCATACAAATACTTAGAGATCTATAAAATTCTTGGAGTTAATTAGATCAGGCTTTTACTTATCCTGTCACTTAACAATGGGTTATGTAGCCTGGGTGAGGAGGGGGTGGCATAAAGTGTGAAAGAAAATAAGCCTTGCTTCACTTAACATGGGGTTAATTGCATTGTCCCGGGGGCGGGGGGCACATAATATGTGAGAGAAAATAGGCCTGTGGGGAGAGGCACAATAGGTAGAGAACTTATATGGATTTTGAGGATATTTTGGCTGTGAAGGGCATTGTGTGTACTTGAAAGATACTTGAAAAGGGGATGAGCAAAAACATGATTATAATTATAATTTGATGCAATTTGAGTCAATGTTGCTTTCAAACACTCCAGAAAAAGCACCCAGTGCCCACTTCTGCCTGACCAACTTGGAGCTACTAAGCCAAGTGAACAAAGCCTCTAGGATATGGAAAAGCAAACTTCTTATAGCCAGGCCCTCCTCTGACACAAGATCCTAGGAAAATGAAGAAAGGCCATAATAAGGGGGGGGGATCCAATTTAGAATTACTTTGAAAGCACAGATTTTAACCCAGAGAAATCTAGAACTACTTTGGAGAATATGAATTGGTCTTCAGCCCAGAAAGACTTCTTTAAAGAAATCAGGATGGAATTTAGAAATCAATTGGAAAAATTGGGAAAAGAATCTCAAGAGAAATTTAACATGTTGCAAGAAAAAAATAATATCTCGCAACAAGAAAACAAATCCTGAGAAAATGCAATGGGACAAATACAAAAAGAAAATAATTCTCTCAACAATACACTTAGGCAAATGGAAAACTCCTTCAAACCTAAAATTGACCCATTGAAAGAGTTACAAAGGTAAAGTCAACAAAATTCTTCTCTAAATAAAAGAATGGAATCTGTGGAAACTAATGACTTCATGAAACAAAATTCTGTTAAAACCAAAAGATAAAAAAAATATAAGAAAATGTAAAATACCTCATCAGGAAAACCTCGATAATGAATTGAGGAAAGACAACCTAAGATTTGTTGTTCTTCCTGAAAACATTGAAAAGAAAAAAAGAAACCTGGACTCAAGATTACACAATTTAGTGTTGGAAAACTTCCTTGATATCATGGAACCAGAGGGCAAAATAGTTTTGAAAAATACATCAATCCCCTCTGGAAGGGTATAGTAAACTTAAAACAGCAAGGAATGTTGTGACCAAATTCCAGAACTATCTGATAAAAGACAAAATCCTGCAAGCAGCCAGAAAGAAAGAATTTAAATTCCAAGGAGCCATAGTAAGGATTACACAGGACCTGGCTACAGCAACATTAAGGAAATGAATGGCCTGGAATGATATATTCCAAAGGGCAAGGGAGCTTGGAATGCAGCCAAAAATCCACTATCTAGAAAAGCTGAGCCTTCTCTTCCAGGAGAAAAGATGGACATTTAATGAAATAGGAGACTTCATCATTTACTGATGAAACAACTAGAGCTAAATAAAAAAAAAATGTGAATATCAATCAGGAGACTCAAGAGACACATGAAAAGGTATTTTAAAAGGTTAAAAAAAACTGCTATCCACTAAGATGAAACTGGATATATCTAGACCTGGGAGAAAGATTCTCATAACCCTTGAGAATTGTAGCTCTATTAGAGAGAATATACTTATCCCGAAGTGATGGACACTCATGATTTTTCTGTGACTCAGATAGAATGACTTCAAAACAATACTTCCTTAAAAGTGGGGACAGTAAGGTACAGAAGGATGGAGGAGATTGGATGGGGTAAATCACTTTACATTAAGAGATACCAAGGGGCGGCGGCTAGATGGTGTAGTGGATAAAGCACCGGCCTTGGAGTCAGGAGTACCTGGGTTCAAATCTGGTCTCAGGCACTTAATAATTACCTAGCTGTGTGGCCTTGGGCAAGCCATTTAACCCCATTTGCCTTGCAAAAACCTAAAAAAAAAGAAGTACAAAAGACCTGTTGCAATAGTGGGGAAGAAGGGAGGAAGTGAGAACCACATGAATCTTACTATTATCATATTTGGCTTAAAATTAACAAACACAAGCAAAATGAGAGGGGGGAGGAAAAAGGGAAACTAACAAAAGGAAGGTAACAAAGGGCAAAGGGAAAGGAAAAAGAAAGGCTAGTTGGGTTGGATATTGTAGGACGATACTCACTGAAGGTTATGGTATTCAGAAACAAAGTAGGGGCAATATGGATAAAGTGAAAAAAGGAGAAAAATACAAGCAGAGGGAATATAGCATGGAGGGAAATAAGAGTTATTAATTACAATGTTCAATGTGAATTGGATGAACACTCCATTAAAAGAAGAGTGAATAGCTGAGTAGATTAAAAACCAGAATCCTAAAATAAGATGCTTACCAGTAACTCATATGAAACAGAGAGATACATATAGAGTGAAGCTAAAAGTTTGGAGCAAAATATATTTTGGTTAAGCTGAATTGAAAAAAACAGGGGTAGCAATCCTTATCTCAAAAAAAGAAAAAGTAGATATCACTAAAATAGATAAGAAAGGAAACTATATCCTCCTAAAGGGTTCTATAGACAATAAATTAATTTCATTCAATAGCATCCAGATTCTTAGAGGAGAATTTGAAGGAGTTACAGGAAGACATACACAGCAAAACTCTACTAGTGGGAGGCCTCAACCTCCTGTTCTCAGATTTAGGTAAATCTAATCATAAAATAAGCAAGAGCAAAGTTAAGGAGGTAAATACCTAGATATGATAGACTTATGGAGCAAATTAAATGGGGGTAGAATGAACTATGGTTTTTTTTTTCTGTAGCACATGATACTTACTCAAAAACTGACCATGTCCTAAAGCATAAAAACCTAATGATCAATTGCAGAAATGAAGAAATAGTAAATACATTTTCTCAGATCATAATGCAATAAGAATTATATGCAATATTGAGCCAAGCTGATATAGACCCAAATCTAATTGGAAACTTAAAAACTTCATTTTAAAGAATCAGTGGATCAAACAATGAATTATAGAAACAATTAATTATTTCACCCTAGATAATAACAATAATGAAAAAAATACCAAAACTATGGGATTCAGTCAAGGCAATTATTAGGGGATATATTATATCTTTAAATGCTTACATAAATAAATTAGAGAAAGAGGAAATAAATGAACTAAATATGCAACTAAAATAATTAGAGAAAGAACAATTGCAAAACCTCCATTTAAATACCAAATTAGAAATTCTAAAAATTAAAGGAGAAAATGGTATAATTGAAAGCAAGATAATTATTGAACTAATAAATAAACCAAGAATTGGTTTTAGAAAAAAATTAAATTAATAAATCTCTGGTCAATTTGATTAAAAATAGGAAATTACATTGCTAATATCATAAATGAAAAAGGTACACTTACCACAAATGAGGACAAAATTAAAGTAATAATTCAGAATTATTCCTCTCTATCTCCATTCAATTTTCTCCAAAGTTTTATCATGTCTAGGTTTTATGGCATTCAATTCACCCCCCCTTAACTTCCTTCTTGTATATTTTATGGTTAGATTTATCTAAATCTGTGAGAGGAAAGTTGAGATATCAAAACAGTAGTGTTTTCTTGTCTATATCTTCCTGTAAATCATTTAGCATCTCCTCTAAGAATCTGGATGCTATACTACTTGGTGAATACTTGTTTTTTTATTGAAACAGCTCATTTTCTATGGTAACATCTATGCAGATATAGTTTCCTCCCTTATCTCTTTTGATGAGATCCATTTTAGCAGTTGCTTTTTCTGAGATAAGGATTCTACTCATTCTCTTTTCACTTTGCTTGAAGCAAACTTTTACCTGCTCCAACCTTTTACCTTTACTTTATATGTATCTCTCTGCTTGAAATAAGTTTCTTGTAAGCAGCATATTGTAAGATTCTGGCTTTTAATCCACTCTGCTATTCACTTACATTTTATGGGAGATTTCATCCCATTCACATTCAAATTTATAATTACTAAATCTTTATTGCCCTCCATGCTATTTTCCCTCTGTTTGTAATTTTCCCCTTTTTTCCCTTTATATATATTCCCCACTATTTTACTTCTGAATACCATCTCCTTCAGTGTGTTTGCCCCATTATATCCACTCTTCCCTATATTTCCCATTTTACATTGCCCCTTCTTCCATCCCTTGCTTCTGTTAGTTCTTCTTTTCCTCCACTTTCCCCTTTTCCCCTTTTAATATTTGAAAGGTTGCATAATTTTCTTAACTTAACTGAGTGTGTGTGTATGTTACTCTTTCTTCGAGCCAAATCTGTTGAGAGCAAGATTCAGGAAATTCTCACCTCTTCCCTTCTTCCCTTCTAATGAAGTCCTTAAAACCTCTTTGTGTAATGTGATTTTCCTCACCCAATCTCCTGCATCCACCTGTCTTTAAACTGTCCACCCTGTTAAGGAGATATATTGTTAAATCATTTTATCTGAGGCACAGAAAAGTCATGAGTATCCATTTCTTCTAGCTAAATATATTCTCTCTAATAGAGTTACATTTCTCAAGAGTTTTGAGAATCTTTCTACCAGTAGGGGTATAGCCAGTTTCATCTTATTCTATAGTAATTTCTTTTTCTTTTTTCCTTTTTTTATCTTTTCATGTGTCTCTTCACTTTACTGTTTGAAGTCCAAATTTTCTATTTAGCTCTGTTCTTTTAATCAGGGAAAGTTGGAAGTCTCCTATGATAAATATCCATCTTTTCCCCTGGAAGAGAAACCTCAGTTTTTAAGGATAGTAAATTCTTGGTTACATTTCAAGCTCTCTTGCTCTTTGGGATATTGTATTTTGCCCCTTCAGCTCATTTATGTTGACACAGTCAGGTCCTGTGTAATCCTTACTGAGCCTCTTTGCTATCTAAATTGTTTCATTCTGGATGCTTATAGGATTTTTTTCTTTTATATGAAACTTCCAAAATTTGGCCACAATACTCCTTGGTGTTTTTTTCTAGTTATGCCTTTCAGGATGGGATCTATGAATTCTTTCAATAATTATTTTGTCCTTACAAAGATCCTGAAATATTGAATGTCAACTTTTGTTTATCCTCAATGTGTTCAGGAAGGCCAATGATTCTTAAGTTGTATCTTCTAGATCTGTTCTCTAAGTCAGTAGTTTTGCAGGTTAGGTATTTTACATCTTATATTTTTTTCAGTTTTTTGTTTTTCTGTAACAAATAATTGTTTCCTCATGAAGTCATTAATTTCCAAGGATTCCATTTTGTTCTGAGAATTTTCTTTATTTGCTTTTTTCAACTCCCATTCCATTTCCCCAATTGTGGTATTGAGAGAATTGTTTTCTTTTTACACTTATCCAATTGTATTTTCCATGGATATTTTTTGGTGCAATATGTTAATTTTCTCTTGAAAGGTGCTAATTTTCTTATATTTTTTCCCCTATTTTTTTCCACTTTATTTTTAAACTCCTTCCTCATCTGTTCTAAGAAATCTTTCTGGGCTGATGAACAATTCATATTCTCTTCAGAAATTCTAGCTCTCTCTGAGTTAATCTAAGTAGCTTTCAATTGACTCACCTTCATCTCTGGCTTTTCTTCATTTTCCTAGGATCTTGTGTTGGGGGAGGGGCCCCAAACCTTTGCTTTTGAAAAACCTAGAGGCTTTTTCACTGGGCTTAGTAACTCCAAGTGGGATTGCCAGTAGGGCTGCTAGAGACTTTCTCTGGAGTACCTGTGATCTTGATTTGTAATCCACACCCCAGGTCTAAGGGTGTTGGGGGAGCAGCAGGGTCTGAATTGTCCTTGAACAATGTGTGCTGGACCCTTAGGCCATGTAGTTAATATTATTCACACAGTATTGAGACAGATTTGCTATCCCCACCTGAAACTGGTGGTATGGGTGTGGGGTTGTTATTATGTTTGTTGTAGGAAGAATCCCTTTCTTCCACAGGGATGGGGGTCACTAAACTTGAAAATATGGAGCTCACTGCCCTGGTCTTCCAGG
This sequence comes from Macrotis lagotis, assembly GCF_037893015.1. Classification (NCBI taxonomy): domain Eukaryota; kingdom Metazoa; phylum Chordata; class Mammalia; order Peramelemorphia; family Peramelidae; genus Macrotis; species Macrotis lagotis. The sequence continues at coordinate 369,618,654 of NC_133666.1, forward strand.
ACAGTGAAGCTGAGCAAATTGGTGTCTAGCCCCTGTGCTGGAGCCTCCCGGCCCACTCCACTGAAACTCTTCATCCAACCTTGCTGGTGCTCTCTTGTCTGCTGACAAACCCAAAGCTTCCAAAGCTGTTTTCAGCTTAGACCCGGGTCTTACCCACACTATCTCTATGCTGTCATTCTGCTCACTGCCCCCACCTCATCCACATTCCCCTGACAAAGAGCTTGTTGGTGGATGTTCTTTTTCTTTTCTCTTTATAGATTTTTGTGGTCCTGAATTCTGTTAAGATCCTTGATTCATATTAGTTCTAAGGGGAAGCTGGGATACCTTTGGACAATGCCTGGCATCTCTCCACTATCTTGGCCAGAACTCATCAAGTTATATGAATACTAAATATGTATATGTACCTAGTAATATAGTATCCAAATCCTGAGAGGAAAAGCTGAGTGAATGACAAGGAGGCATAGACAGCAAAACTTTAACAAAGGTAGACTTCAGTCTCTCTCAGAACTAGATAAATCTAAGAACACAATAAACAAGAAGGAAGTTAAAAAGGTAAATGAAGTATTTGAAAACTTAGATATGATAGACTTTTGGAGAAAACTTAATGGCCCTTTCTGCTGGCTCTATCATATTCCAGTGAGTTGCCAAAATGACAAACACAAAAGGAAAAAGGAGAGGGAATCAATACATATTTTCTAGGCCCTTTCAGAAACATGGTGTTGTCCCTCTGGCTACATATATGCATATTTATATAAGAAAGGTGATATTGTAGATATCAAGGATATGGGCACAATTCAGCAAGGAATGCCCCACAAATGTTACTATGGCAATTTTCACATGTCTATAATTTTACAGAGCATGCTATAGGCATGGTTGTAAACAAACAGGTTAAGGACAAAATTCTAGCCAAGAAAATTAATATGCATATTGAGCATATTAAGCACTCTAAGAGCAGAGATAGCTTCCTGAAGAGGCTAAAGGAAAATGATCAGAAGAAAGAAGCCAGGGGCAGCTAGGTGGCACAGTGGATAAAGCACAGGCCCTGGAGTCAGGAGTACCTGGGTTCAAATCCAGTCTCAGACACATTTAACTTTGCAAAGACCTTGGGGGGAAAACTCATTGGAACAATTAACGAATTTAGCATAGTACCAGGTTATATAATAAATCCACATAAATCATCAGCATTTTTATATATGAACAGCAAAGTCCCCGAGCAAGAAATAGAAGGACAAATTCAATTTTTTTCTAGAGGTGATGGATGTATTCTTTCAATAACTACTTTGCCCTCTGGTTCCATGATATCAGGGCAGTTTTCCATCACTAAATCCTGAAATATTAGGTCCAGGTTCTTTTTCTCTTCATTGTATTCTGGTTGCTCCTCCTTGAACTATTCTTGAGGTCAGTGGTTTTGCTGATGAGGTATTTGATATTTTCTTCTATTTTCTCTATTATTTTATTTTGTTTGACTGCCTCTTGCTGTCTCATGGAGTCATTAGTTTCTTCCAACTCCATTCTTTTTTTAGAGATGAGATTTCTTCACTAATATTTTGCAGCTCCTTTTACAATTGGTTAATTCTATTTTGGAAAGAGCTTTCCATTTGACAAATTGAGCTTTTGAAGCAATTATTTTCTTTGTGTATTTGTCCAATTGATGATCTGAGAAATTTATTCTCATTATGTATTTGTCCAATCGTATTTTCTAAGGATTTATTTTCTTGTTGCAAGGTATTAATTGTCTCTCCCAAATATTCCAGTTAATTTTTAAACTTCTTCCTTATTTCTTCAAGGAAGACTTTCTGTGCTGAAGACCAAATAGCATTCTCCTCAGAGGTTCTAGGTCTCTCTGAGTTATGGTCTTTCCTTCCAAGAATTTTTCTATGGACCCACCTTTCCACTGACCCTTCTGCATTTTGCTAAGACTTTGAGTTGGGGTGTGGCTGGTTCATAGGGCCCTGGTATCACTAGAGGCTCCTACTGGCTGTCCAGTAGGAGAAGCTGGTTTCTTTCTCTGGAGTGTCTGTGACCTTGATTGAGCCCTTCTCCCTTAGCTTGAAGGGAGGGGATGGAGCTAATGAATCCTTTTGCCTTCAATCAATGGTAGACTTTACCCTGGTGTGAGGTCATTCCTCTCCCAATTGTCAGCTGGGCTGGTTCTTCTGTTCACACACCTGTGCCTGAGGCAGAGGTAGTCTGCTATTGTTTGTTCTGGGAAGAGGCCTCAGCTGCAATGGAGGCTTGGACTCTCAGACCAGAGGAGCCCAGGGATGCTCTCTGCAGCTCTCCTGCACCAGAACCCTCCCCCCCATCCCTGTTTGCAAGCTCCAGAGGGGTCATCCCACCTCTGCTCTATAATTGACTCAATACCCCACTGTCCAGCCCCACCACTGATCCAGCAGGTCAGGCTCTCAGGCCCCCCAGACTCTGGGCTCCAATTCAGCCACCAATCTGGCTGATCCAGGCCTGATTTGCCCTCTGGGCCCAGACTCAACCACCCAAATTCATCCAATGCTGCTGAGGGAGACAAATCCTGAGGTAGACTTTTCTTTCTCCTAGCTTTTCTTTCTGGGTTCTGTGGGATGTCTGTTAAGAGGCTTGGTTCATATGATAGATGGGGAAATATCAGGAAACTTTAGAACTGTGTCTGTCTTCTCTCCACCTTCTTGGCCTGGAAGTCAAGAAATTCCATTTAAAATAACTATAGACTACATTAAATACTTGGGAATCTACCTCCCAAGACAAACCCAGAAACTGAATGAACACAATTAAAATGCTTTCCTCACCCCAATGAAGTCAGATGTAAATAATTGGAAAATTCCAAATGCTAATATTTAGGTCAAGTTAATATAATAAAATTGGCAATTCTACCCAAATTAAATTTCTTATTCAGTGCCATTCCAATTAAACTACCAAATAACTACTTTACTGAGCTAGAAAAATAGAGGCAAAGTTCATTTGTGGCAAAAAAAAAAAGCGCACAAGAACAGCTAAGGAAGTGATGGGGGAAAACATTTAAAGGAAGGTGGCCTAGCTCTACCAGACCTAAAACTATATTATAAAGCAGCAGTCATCAAAACTGCCTGGTACTGGTTAAGAAATGTAGTAATGGATAAGTGGATTAGGATTGGTTCAAAAGAAGTAACGGTAAATGACTACAGCAATTTACTATTTGTCAAAACCAAGGACATCAATTTCTGGGATAAGAACTTACTACTTGACAAAATTTGTTGGTAAAACTGGAAAATAGTATGGTACAAACTAGACATAGATTCACATCTCACACCCTATACCAAAATAGGTCAAAATGGGTACAGGATTTAGATATAAAGAAGGATGCCATAGATAAATTAATAGTTCATGGAATATTCTAATTATCAGATCTATGGAAAGAGGATAAATTTATCACTAAAAAGAATTAGAGTACATTACTAACTTTAAAATGAATCATTTGACTACATTAAATTAATTTATTTTTGTACTAATAAAATCAATGCTGCCAAAATTGAAAGGAAACCCGAAAGCTAGGAAATAATCTTCATCACAGCTAAGAGTTCTAATAAAGGTCTCATTGCTAAAATATAGAGAGAATTGCATCAAATTTATAAGGTCACAAGTCATTCCCTAATTGACAAATGGCCAAACTATATGAACAAACAGCTGTCAAATGAGGAATTTAAGTATATGTATGTAATCATATGAAAAAATGCTTCATCATTATTGATTAGAGTAATGAAAATTAAAACGACAATGAAGTATCACCTTGCATCTGTCAGATTGGCCAAGATGAGGAAAAACAAAAAAGGATAAATTGTGAAGAGGTTGTGGGAGGATTGAGATATTAAAGCATTGCAATGGAGTTGTGAATGGATCCACTCTTTCTGGAAAGCAACATGGAACCAAAGAGCAATAAAAGTGTTCATATCCTTTGACCCATCAATTCAAATTCTAGTCTCTATTGAGAAGAAATTATAAAAAGAAGGAAATGTTCTGTGTGTGTATTCCAAAATATTCATAGCAGTCTTTTTGTAATAGCAAAGAATTGGAAATTAAGGGGATGCCCATCAACTGAGGAACAGCTGAACATATTATGGTACTTGAATACTATGGAATATCAATTTTCTATGAAAAACCATAAATGGTCAGACTCTAGAGATGCATGGAATGATTTTTAGAATCTGATTCTGAGTGAAGGGATCAGAACCAAGAATACAATGTACACATATAAAACAACATTATATGATGAACAACCAATATTGGAGCAGCTCTTCTCAGTAGTTCAGAGAGCTTGATCAACTGGATAAACCAGCTATGGTCTGTTTTCCCCATCCAGAGGAAGAAAAATAAAACAAAACAAAACTCACTAAAAAAAAACTTGAACCATCCGAATCTGATGAAAACTTTACAAAATTTATCTTTTATGCATCTCTTTCCCTTAATCCTTATTCCTCATGCCAAAGATAATTAATCTCTCAACATGTATATCATAATATGTATGTATAATGTTAACCTGACTGTTCATTGCTAATGGAAGAGGGGTTGGAAGGGAAGATGGATGAACATTTTGTCACTTAAAAATGTAAATGTAAATATAGATGAAAATATTTTTTAAATGAAGTAAAGGGAAACCCATGAGAACTATGAGAAAGAAAGAAAAAATATAAAACAATTTTTTAAATTTGAAAATTAGTACTTTGATCTCCAGTAATCCTCCATAATTATTCTGGATGTGGATAAAATTTTCCATCACAAGACTTTTAAACTGTACTTAATCATTTCACAATGTTGTGATTAATGTATACCAAGTTCTCCTGGTTCTGCTTTTTCTGATCAGTATTCTAAGATTTTTCTGAAGTCTGGTATCTTATGATTTGCTACCAAAAAATATCCCTTGATAATCTACTCATCTGATCAAAGACTCAACAATGAAAATACACCATAATTTGTGTAGAATTCTCAAGTTGTTGTGGATCTCATCAATTTTCATTGTTTTCTAATATTTCTATTTATTTATTTAATTCCAGTAGAATTGTCCTTCTATAAGAAAAGTTGAAAAGTGTATATTTTGATAGAGGGTGAAAGTACAAGGTAGCCACAAAACAATTAAGTCTTAGGAAAAAGAACTATAATAGAAATGCAGGTAGAATCATTAGAGGAAATTAGCTTGATATGAAGAAGAATAAAGGGCATATTATAGCATAGGGTAAGTAGGAAGTGTGTAAACACAGAAAATATTAATCTTAAGAGATTTCACTGAAAGGGAAATAAATACATTCCAAATTTAGTTTAAAAATTCATTCTAACTTACAGGGAAGGAACAGGGGAAAGAATACTGTGATATAGTCAGCTGACAAATGCAAAACAATTTTGAGAAGAGTTATTGGGAAGGGAAAACAAAAATAAAGTTAGGGAGAAGATAGGATGGAGGGAAGAAAAAGTTTTTGCACAGATAAAACAACAATCATTAGAAGGAATGTCAAAAGCTGGGAAGCAATTTTCATAGATAATTTTTCTGTAAGAAATAATGAATAGATAGACTTAGCAAAAGCCTTGAAACACTTGAATGAACTCAGACTGAATTAAGAGAGTGGAGCCTGGTGAGCATTGTACACATTAACACCAAGTTTGTGGGATGATCAGAAGTGATGGACCCAGTTCTTCTCAGCAGTTCAGGGATCAAGGAAAATCCTGAGAGAAATGATATGGAAATTGCAGTCCATATCTAGAAAAAAAATGGAGTCTGTATGCACAGGAAAGCATTCTACATTCACTTTTTGAAACAACTTTAAGTTGTTTCTTTCTCTCTTATGATCACTTGATTACCCCACTTTCACAAAATACCTAAAATAGAAATATACTAGGAAAAATTATACATGTACAATCAATATCAGTTTTTCCACTCTTAAGGTGGGAGGGAAGAAAAAAAAAGGTGTAGGAAAAAAGTGATACTGAAAAGCTTGAAAAGAATGAATGGGGGGTGGAGCCAAGATGGTGACAAGAGAGGATCATGTATTAGTTGCTGTCTTTTAAAACTTGTAAGCTAAGGGCTCTAACTACATTTTCCAGAGACAAAATCCACAGAGGGACCCAGTGAGGCAGTTCTCCAACCCAAGGTAACCTGGGAAAGAGTGGAAAGGCTCTGCTCCACAGGGTTGGAGGGGCGACCCAGCAGAGGCATGGCCCACCAGAGGGAAGGAACTTCAGCCTCCCAGAGGCAGCCCCAGGGCGCTGGGAGCCTCAGTTCACAGCATCGGGAAGTTTCCTGATTTATACCCCAGCGAGCAGCAGGCACAACTTGGGGGAACAGCAGGGGACCTCTGCCAGAGCAAGCATTTGAAGCCCAGCACTCAGGGCACACAACAGCGAGCACCAGGGTCAGGCAGCCCAGACCCAGGAAGAGGAAGTAAAAGCTGGTAAGCAGGGGCCCCTAGAGCATAAATGTGCTGAGCCTATGGAGGGAGCAGAGAGAGACTGCTGAACTCTGTCCTCTACACCTGGAATAAGACTCTGGCGTTCTGACCACATTCAGATCCTGATGGCCGTCTAGGCCCCCCGAAGAACAGCAGGGGCCTGCCCCAACTCAGCCTCGTGGCAGAGTGGTGCTCTTATGGTCATTCACAGACCAGGAGGAAAGATAGAACCTCACACACTCCAAAGCTCAGGAAGCACCCCAAAACGAGGCACAGGTTGGGGAAATGAGTAAGCAGAGAAAAAACAGGAACATCATTGAGAAATACTTTGCCTATGATCCCAAGGAGGATCAAAACACTCAATCTGAAAATGAGGAAGCACAAGCTCCTACATCTAAAGACTCTAAGAAAAACAGAAACTGGGCTCAGACTACGACAGAGCTCAAAAAAGACTTTGAAAATCAAGTGAGGGAGATAGGAGAAAAATTGGGAATATAAATGAGAGATGCAGGAAAAACATGAAAATGAAGTCAGCAGGTTAGTCAAGGAGATCCAAAACAATGCTGAAGAAAATAGCATGCTGAAAACCAGCATAAGTCTAATGGATGAAACAATTCAAAAAGATATTGAGGAGAAGAATGCTTTAAAAAGCAGAATTGGCCAGATGGAAAAGGAGATAAGAAAGCTCGTGGAGGAAAACAAATCCTTCAGACAAAGAATAGAACTGAGGGAGATTGATGATTTTATGAGAAATCAGAACACAATACGTCGAAACCAAAAGAATGAAAAATTAGAACAAAATGTGAAGCATCTCATTGAAAAAAACAACTGATATGGAAAACAGATTTAGCAAAGATAATTTAAAATTATTGGAATACCTGAAAGTCATGATCAGGAAAAGATACTTGATATCATTTTCAAAGTATTACTAGAAGAAAATTGCCCTGGTGGAAATATATGGAAATAAATTTTGTGATGGACTTATCATAAATAATGTGATCCACCCATGACAGAGCCTGTGGTGTTGGAATACAGACTGAAGCACATTTATTATTATTATTATTATTATTATTATTATTATTAATATTCTTTTTGGTAGGGTTGCAGTGCAAATGGGGCTGGGTGGCCTGCCTGGGGTCACATAGCTTGGTGATTGTTGGGTGTCTGAGGCCGGATTTGGACCCGGGTGCAACTGGCTCAAGGGCCAGTGTTCTGTCTGTCCACCTGGCCACCCCTACTATTATTATTTTTAAGTTTGTTTTATTTTGTGTCTTTGGGTTTTTTTGTTTTTGTTGTTGTTTTTGTAGGGTAATGGAGCTGGGGTGGCTTTCATGAGGTCACACAGTTAGGTGATTGTTGGGTGTATGAAGCAGGATTTGGGCTCTGCTGTTCCTGGCTCCAGGGCTGGTGCTTCATCCACTGCACCACCTTGCCATATCTAAAATTATTACTATTATTTTTTAATTTTTTTAGTTTTAATTTTAATTTTGCTCTCCCCTTTACTTTATAGCCCATGTGGGTCTGTATTTTTTAGGGGGAAGGGGGCATTATGTTTACTCTTAAACAGCAATATTTTATTAATGTATAAAAACATTATTTGTACAAAATAAGAATAAATAAATATATTAAAAATAAAAGAATGAATGAGGAAAACTATTTTTGTAAGTGATTAGAAAAAAATGAATAAAAATATACCAAAAAAGCAGTACATAAGTTTTCCCACATCCAGTCCAACATTTATTTCCCTTTTTTGCAATTTAAACAAATCTGATATGCATGAGGCAGTACCTCAGAGATGTTTCAATTAGCTTTGCTTTAATCAATATTGATTTGGAACATTTTTTTCAAATGACTTCAGCTTGCATTAATTTTTTCTTATGACAAGGGTCTATTCATATCCTTTAAGTTTTTATCAATTGAAGAATGACATATTTTTGAGAAATTTGACTCACTTATCTAAATATCATCGGAATGATTCTTTATGAGAAGCAATAGCTGTGAAAATTCCTTCCCACATTTCTGCATTCCTTCTAAACTTGTTAGCATTTACTTTTTTCTATGCAATATCATTTTTACTGTAATATAGTTGAAATTACACATCTTACAATATATAAAGTTCTCGTTATCTTTCTTAGACCCCTGTCCATACATTAAATTGATAGACTAATCCTTGTTATACTAATTGACTTATAGTATCACCCTTTTTGTCTGAATCCTGCACCCATTTTTATCTTGTTTGTATAATGTAGAACATGTTGCTCTATTCCACGTTTTCACCATATTATTTTCCAGTTTCCTCAGAAACTTTTCCAAACTAGTGAGTTTATATCTCAGAAATTAGAGTCTTTGAGTTATCAAACAGTAGATTACCATGGTAATGTTTTGTAACCAATCAATTCCACTCAAACCTTTCTCTATTTCTTAGCCAGTAAATTTTCATTATTGCCACTTCACAATATTGGCTTAGATGTGGCTAGGTTAGGTGACTCTCCTTTCCACAATTTTCATTAAGTCCCTTTAAATTCTTGAACATTTCTTTCCCCAGATGAATTCTTTAATATATTTTCCTTTCTCTGGAAAATAAGTTTTTGGTAGTTTGATTGATTTGGATAATAAATTTATAAACTTTTAAATACAAATTATAAATTAATAGTTAAATTTATTTAGGTAGAATTTTCATTTGTATTATATTAGTTCATTCTATCTATGAACAATTGATGTTTTCCCTGACATATTTTCTGACTTCATTTTAGAATCAAGTGTTTTGTAATTGCATATTTCTGGATTTCTGTTGGGAGGTAGATTCGCAAGTAGACAAGATACTTGTCTAAAGTAAATTTAAATGGAGGTTTTCTTTTTTAGCTCTTCCTTTTGGTCTTTGTTGGTAATATGCAAAAAATGCTGTTGAATTATGAGAGTTTATTTCATATCCTACTACTCTGATAAAGTTGTTAATCATTCCAAGTACTTTTATTCATTTGGTTTCCTTGGTTTCCTAGTGTCCACTAAACATAACAAAATATCTTCTGTAAAGGGGGTGAGAACTTGGATTTCTCATTGCCAATTTTAAGTGCTTTAATTTCCTTTTTTGTGTTGATAAACTAAAAATTTAGTATATTAAATAATAATGTGACACTGGACTTCCTTGTTTCAATCCTGATTTTATTAGGAGTGCTTCTATTTTATCCACCAAACATATAATGGTTGCTCATGGTTTTCGACAGATACTGTTCATACTTTTAAGGAAAATAATCCTGTTCTCTCTAGAGTTTTAAGATAATTAATAGTTTGGCAAAGGCTTTTTTAACACCTAATAACATAATCATAAGATTTCTGTTAGTTTTTTTGTTGATATGGTCCAATATGCTGTAATATTGAATCATCCTTGCATACCTGGGATAAATCTGATCTGATCAGAAAGTATTGTCCTATTGAAACTTGCTACAATCCCTTTCCTAATATTTAAAAATTTTCCCATCACTATGCATTGGACTGATCTAATAATTTCTTTCTCTAACTCTTCCTGATTTGGGTATCAGCAGCATGTTGGGGTAATTCAATTATGTTGCAGAACTCCATGCCTCCTTTTGAAATAGTTTATATAGAAATTCAATTAATTGTTCTTTAAATGCTTGTTAGTAATCACTTATAGATTTATTTGGTGTTGGGAATTTTTCTCTGAGGGATGATATTGATCGTTTTTCCCTCTGAAATAGGATTAAGTAATTGTTTTATTTCCTCCCCGTTAATATGGGCAATTTATATTTTGTCAATATCATACATTTGATTTCTATTTTCATATTTGATGGCACAAAGTTGAGCAAAATAAGTACAAATTATTACTTTAATTTTCTCCACATTGGTGATGAGTTCTCCCTTTTCCATTTTGTTAGTGATATTTTTCATTTTTCAAAATCAGAAGCAAAGGTTTATTTTATTACTTTTTTTCATAAAATCAGCAATTAACTCAATATTAGTTATATATTTCATATGATTATTTTCAATTTTCTTAATTTCTTCTTTAATTTAGAGAATATCAAATTGGGTATTTAATTATTTATTTCAATTTGACCTTTTTCTAATTTTTGCTGTTATATGTCTAATATATTGATTTCTCTTTGTCTATATCAATATTAAACATTTATATACCAAGTGGTATAACATTCAAATATTAATATCATTTCCTTGCCTATGGTACATTTTAAGAAATTATAATTTCTTCCTTATTCCTTTAAATGAAATCAGTTTTTTTCTACTTTTACATTTTCTGAGATAACAATTGCCATTTCTACTTTTAAAAAAAATTAGCTGAAGCATAATATATTCTGTTCCAGTCTTTCAAAATCAGCCTGTGAATATCTTCTATTTCAAATGCTTTTTTGCAAATCATATATTTCAAGAATGTGTGTGGTTGGGTTTTTTTTTGAGTTAAAGATAATTATTCAATTCATAAAAACAAAAGAAGAATTAAAAATATAGAAGACATATATGTTTAAATTGACAAAAACTAAATATGTGATATGCAAACAACAGCCTACATTTTCCCAGAGCATTAATATTTAATTTTTAACTTTATTTTGAAATTACATGCAGATAGCTTTCAACATTTATCCACGTTTCCCACCACCTTACCTTACCTTCCCATTTCCAAGAGTAGCAAAAAATTTGCTAGTTATTGTACATGTACAATCATTTTATTTTATTTTATTTTTTTAGTTTTTTTGCAAGGCAATAGGGTTAAGTGGCTTGCCCAAGGCCACATAGCTAGATAATTATTAAGTGTCTGAGGCCAGATTTGAACTCAGGTCCTCCTGACTCCAGGGCCATTGCCCTGTCCACTGCAAAACCTAGCCTCCCATGTACAATCATTTTAAAGATACCTCAATATTAGTCATGTGATGAAAGAAGAATTAGAGCTAAGGGGCAAACACTGAGAAGGAATTGAACAGACATAAAAGAATTTGCAAAAAGTAAACATGCTATATTTTGCTTTGCATTCAGAATCCATCAAATGTTTTCTGGATATGGTGGAGATTCCTTAACAGGTCTCTCAGGATTATACTGAATTAGTGTGTGAAATAGCTTCCATCTTGATTGATCATCTCACACTGTTGCTCTTGATATGTTTAGTGTTCTCCTGATTCTGTTCATTTTGCCTGGCATTAGCTCATGCAAATCTTTTCAGAAGTCAGGTTACTCATGACTTCTTTCAGAATAATCGTATTTCATAGAGTCTATATACCATAGTTTGTACATTTATACAGCAACTGATGAACATCATAAAGAATATTTCACAAAATTTCAGAAATACAATTATTAGTTAACCTTAGTTTTATAATGAATTTTTCCTTCCTTATTCCTTTTAAATATATCTCTATTTTTAGCTGTTGCTTTAACTGAGATTTAGGTTCCTATCTTCTTTTCTTTTTTTACTTTAGCTGGTGAAATACATTTTGCTCCAGCTTTTACTTTTACCCTATTTGGGTCTCTCTGCTTCTGATGTGTTTCACAAGAAATAACATATTATAGGATTCTAGTTTTTCCATCTGTTATCATCTTTTGTTTTTTGGATAATTACCAAGTCTGTATTTCCCTCCATCTAATCTTCCCCCATTAGTACTGTTCCATCTCCTGAGGCACTGCTGGGGTAGAGTCAAATGGTGGCAAAAAGTTAGGAAGTTCCTGGGGCTCTTAAAACTAAACAACCTAATTGTAAAGAATAAGTTTATCAAGTGGGAAATCAAAGAAATAATCAACAATTTCATCCAATACAATGACAGCAATGAATCACCATACCAAAATTTATGGGATGCAAACAAAGCACCTTTTTTATCTCTCAATGCTTTATATGGATAAAATAGACAAAGAGGAGGTGAGTGAATTGCATATAGAAACAAAAAAGTAAGAAAAAAGAAGAAATTAAATATCAATACAAATAAGAAATTCAATTTCTATACAATTCAAGAAACAATAAAAAGAAGTTAAAAATCAAATAAAATTAGAGATTATGAAAGTCAGAGGAGAAATAAAAAATAAAAAGAGAGAAAATTCTTTAATTATTAAATAAAACTAGGGGGTGGTTTTATGAATAAACCAATAAAATATATAAACCTTTGGTTTTTTGAAGAAAACAAAATTGACAGTATCAAAATGTAAAAGTTGGATTTAACAAATAAGGAGGCTATAAAATAAAATTTGAAACTATCTTTTTCAACTGAATGCCAAAATAATATATTAATATAAGTGAATATATTTACAAAAATAAAAGGTACTCAGATTAATAGAGGAAATAAAATACTTTAAAAAACATTTTTAAAAAAGAAATTGAAGAAACTATCAATAAACACGCTAATGAAAAGAAATGCAAGGTCCAGATGATTTAAAGGTGAATTCTACCAAATAAAGGAAGTAATTTAAAAATATATATATAAAAAATAGGTAAAGAAGGATTTCTACCAAATTTCTTCTATGACACCAATATGGTTTTGACAACTAAACCAGGAAGAATCAAACAGACAAAGAAAAAACATAGATCAGTTTCCCTATTGAATATTGATGTAAAGTTATCACTAGGATTATACAACAAGATCAGTTAGGATTTCTCCCAAGTAGACAAGGATGGTTCTACTTTAAGAAACAATCAATATAGTTGATCACATCAATAACAAAACTAGCAGAAATCACATAACTATTTAAATGGATGCTGAAAAAGCTTTTGACAAAATACAACACCTATTCCTATTCAAAATACTAGAGGAATAAATGCAGTTTCTCTTAAAATGAGATGCAGTATGAATCTAAACTCAGTAGCATACATAATATATAATGAGGATAAATAAGGCACATTTCCAGCAAGATCAGGGGTGAAATAAAGATGGCCTCATCACCAATACTATTCAACTATTAGAAATTTTATCTTTATCAATAAGAGAAGAAAAAGAAATTGAAGGAAACAGTATTGGCAACAAGGAAGCAAAATATTTTCTCTTTTGCGATACTTTGTTGGTATTCTTAGAGAACTCTAGAAAATCAACTTATGGTTGAAATAATTTTCAGCTTCAGCAAAGTAGCAGGATAGATAATGAAACCACATAAATCATCAATATTTTTATAAACCAAAAACAAAGCAAAAGAGGCAGTATATTAAAGAAATTCCCTTTAAAATATCTTTGGACACCACAAAATGCTTGAGTATATTCCCAAGCATGTTGTGGTATTCACAGATAATTTACAAACTTGTTTTCACCCAAAAAAGTAATTTCAAACAATTGGAAAAAAATCGTTGTTCACCGTTAGGCAGAAATAATATAATAAAAATCACAGTTTTATGTAAATTAAATCACTTGTTCAATTTCATACAAATAAAACTATCAAAAAACTATTTTCCAAAGCCAGGAACAATAGTAATAAAATTCACCTGGAGCAAGAATAAGAAAGGAATTAATTAAAAGCATGCAAAAGAGAGCGATCTGGAAGTAAAAGATCTAAAACTATATTATAAAGTGAGAGTAATCAAAACTGCCTACTACTGGTTAAGATATAGAATAATGGACTGCTGGTAAAAAAATAAGTAAAAAAGAAATAATTGTAAATGACTATAAGTGATCTATTGTTTGACAAACCCAGATTTTCAAGGGGATATGATTCATTATTGAAAAAAACTTCTAGGAAAACTGGAAAATGCTTCAAGAAAAATTATGTAAGGACCCACATCTAGCAATCAATACCTAAATAAGTTTGAAATGGGTACATATTTTAGACATAAACATAGAACAGTTAAAAGAACAAGAAATACTCTAACAAGTCTATGGAAAGTGGTGAAGTGTATAAACAAACAAGAGATAGAGAATATTGTAGTTTGCAAATTGAATAATTTCAACCTTATTCAAATAAATAAATAACACAAATAAATAAATATATATATAATATATAAAATATAAATATAAAATAAATAAATAATATAATATAATATAATAAATAATACCAATAATACCAAATAAATAATACCAATGCAACCAAGACTAAAAAGGAATGAAATTTTCATGGCTAATAATTCTGATAAAGTATTCATATCTAAAATATAGAGAGAACTGAAGTAAATTTATAAGATTACAAGTCATTCTGCAATTGATAAATGGTCAAAGGAGATGAATAAGCAGTTTTATAAGAAGAAATTAAAGCTATTTATTGTCATATGAAAATGCTTCAAATCAAAAATGATTAGAGAAATGCAAATTTCAAGCACTCCGAATTATACCTTCATCTCTATCAAATTGACTAAGATGATAAAATAGAAAAATGATCACTATTCAGAAACATTTAGTAAATTTGGGATAATAACTTATTTTTGGTAAAGTTTTAATAAATACAATGTAATGTAATGCAGAACATTACCCAAAGGGCAATAAAACAGTGCATGTTATTTTTATTGTGGTTCTTGCAAGGTTATGGGGTTAAATTATTAAGTGTCTGAGTTGAGTGCAGATTTGAACTGAGGTCCTCCAGATTCTAGGGCCAGTGCTCTATTCACTGTGCCACCTAGCTGCCCCTGCGCATACCCTTTGATCCAACAATACATCTTTTAGGTACATATCCCAAAGAAATATATAAAAAGTAAAATATAACATGTCCATAAGTATTAATAACAACTCTTTTCCTTGTGGCCAAGCATTGGAAACTGAGGGGAAACCCATCAATTGGGTATTAAGTGAACAAGCTATGGTGCATAAATTCTATGGGGTACAATTTTTCTTTCTTTTTTATTTTATTTTTTCTCTGTTCCAATCAAAAACAAGTTTCAACAGTCACTTTTAAAATCTTGAGTTCTGAATTGTCTCATTTCCTCCCATCCCAGTTACTCTCATTGAAATGTAAGCTATTTGAAAGAGTTTAAAAATGTGCTGGGATGAAAAACATAACCACAGCAATTATGCTTTAGTAGCAAATATAATTACTTCCTTACAAAAGAGAACCTTTAAGAAAATTGAAGTAAAAAACATTATGCTTCAATCTCAAATCAGATATTTTCATATTTATCATGGGGGAATTTTATTCTTTTCTTTAATTTTTATTTTAGACAATGGGGCTAAGTGACTTTCCCAAGGTCACAAAACAAGGAAATAATTAAGTGTTTGTGACCAGATCTGAATGCAGGTCCTCTTGAATTCAGGGCCAGTGCTCCATCCACTGCACCACCTAGCTACCTCCCATGAATTGTCTTCTTTATCATAAGTCCTTAAGAGCTCTCATGGGTAATAGCATTGCAGAGAAAAGGGAGATCCTACTAATATATTGTTGGTGGAGCTATGAACTCATCCAACCTTTCTTTTTTGCGCAAAGGGCAAAAAAAATGTGCATACCCTTTGATCCAGCAATACCACTACAGGGTCTATACCTTGAAGAGATGATGAAAAAAGGTAGAAACATCACTTGTACCAATATATTCATAGCAGCCACGTTTGTGGTGGCAAAGAATTAGAAATCAAGTAAATTTCCTTTAATTGGAGAATGGCTTAGCAAACTGTGGTATATGTATGTCATGGAACAATATTGTTCTATTGGAAATGAGGAGGGATGGGAATTCAGTGAAGCCTGGAGATGGTTTTCATGAAATGATGCTGAGTGAGATGAGCAGAAACAGAAAAACACTGTACACCCTAGCAACAACATGGGGGTGATGGTCAGCGTGATGGACTTGCTCATTCCATCAGTGCAACAGTCAGGGGCAATTTGGGACTGTCTGCAGTGGAGAATGTCATCTGTATCCAGAGGAAAAAACTGTGGAGTTTGAACAAGGACCAAGGACTATTACCTTTAATTTAGGAAAAAAACCTGATATCTTATTGACTGATCTTGCTATTTCTTATACTTCATCTTTCTTCCTTAAGGAATTCTCTCTCATCATATTCAATTTTGGATCAATGTATACGATTGAAACACTATAAAGACTGGTAAATTGCATTCTGTAGGGAATGGGGGGAGGGAAGTAAGATTAGGGAAAAATTTTAAAACTCAAAATGAATAAAATCTTTTAAAAAAGAAAAGAAAAGGGAGGTCCTTCATAGTTCATCATCCTACAAAAATTTCTTTTGCTTTGTACATACAGAATTTCCCATTGCATCTGCTCATGTAAATATTTTTATGAAGAGCATCCTGTTCATCATTTCTTATAGCAGAATGACATTTCATTTTAATCACATTCTACAATTTGTTCAGATTTTCCCCAACTGGAGCACCCACCCTCAATTTCCAGCTCACTGTCACCAGTAAAGAGTGTATTTTATTTCTCCATACCACCTCCCTCAATCTGCTCCCCTTCTATCAGTCCATTCCATTTTCTTCTTTCACCTACTTCATTTCTTCCCTTCTATCAGTCCATCCTTCCCTTCACCCTCCTTTTCCTCTCCTAATGTCCAAAGAGTAAGTTAAATTTCTAAACCCAAGTGAGTGTATATATTATTCCCTATTTGAGTTACATCCAGTTATAGATTCAAGCATTTCTCACCCACTCTCTTCTTTCCCTTTGCACAAATACTTGTTCTGTGCTTTTTCATTTAATGTAATTTACCCAATTTTCCCTCCCCTTCCTACCATCCTATTTCTATATCTCATTTTAAAAATCTCCCCTCAAAATTAATTTATGTCCATACCTTCTTAGTATATTTTCTCTAAAAGTGAAACAATTCCCGAGAAATATGATGATCATCCTTACATGTAGGAATGTAACCAGTTTAATCTTATTGAATAACATTTTTTCTTTCCCATATATGCATTTTTATGTGACTTAGGCTCTCCTGTTTGAAGATTAAATTTTCTGTTTAGCTCTATTTTTTTCATCAGAAAAACTGGAAAGATACTTGTTGATTAAAAGCCTATATTTTCTTCTGAAAGTGATTGCTCCACTTTATTGGGTATTTGTTTATTGGTTATATTCCAAGTTTGTTTGTCCACTGGAATATCATATCTCAGGCACATTGATCCTTTAATTCTGATGCAGCCAAGTTCAGTGTAATTCTGTCTATGACTCCTTGGTATTTGAATTCTTTCTTCTTGTCTTCAGGAATTTGATACTGATCTGATAATTCTAGAATTTGGCTACAATATTGATTTGTGATTTCACTTTCAAACAACTTTAAGGAGACATCTTCAAAACTATTTCAAAACTAATATTTCCCCCTAAACTATTTCACTGCCTGGTTCTAAGTTATCAAGGAAATTTTCCTTAACGTTTTCTTGAAAGATGTTATCCAGACACTATTTTGGATCATAACTTTCACAAAGTCCAAAAATTTTTAAAATCATTTCTCCTTCATTTACTTTCTGGATCAGTTGTTTTATCAGTGATGCATTTTATATTTTCTTCTATCGTTTTCATTTAAAAAAAATTGTTTGACTGATTCTTGATGTCTCTCATAGAGCCATTAGCCTCACCCTTTCCCCATCAATTGTCAAGGAATGATTTTCTTTGAATCTTTCACATCATTTAGCTTTGGCATCTTCTTTTCCATTTTGTCAATTACATTTTTAAAGATGTCATATTTTCCAAATTCCCAATTATTCTATTTGATTTTTAAAATCATTTTGAGCTCTTAAAATAAGTTTATTAGTAGTTGAAAACCAATTTTTCTTCCTTTCACAAGTTTACATGTATTACTTTGACTACCATCCTCTTTTTAGATGGTGTTTTGCCTATCATGATATATAAGACTGTTTTCTACTGTCCTGGCTTTTCTCTGACTTTTCCTATGCATTCTGAGTAAGTTGAGTAAACTGTCCAAGTTTCTTGTGTTAGGGGAAGGACATTCTTCATTGAGAACATTAGAGACCTGCTCACTGGGCTGAGGCCATCTGGATTGGGAACACTAGCAGATTCCTATCAGTGCTAGGTCATTCCACCTAGTAGCTGATTAGGAGGTCTGGGTTACCCATGTTAGAACAATCATGCTACAACTGTACTGTTGGCTGCTGATCTAGGAATTCAGAAGCCTGCATTGCAGATCTTTTTCATGACTGAAAACTTCAGCCCGGTCCTCTCAATGCCCTGTCCTCATGTGGTGCATTTCAGTTCCCTGTTACAAGTTCCATTCCTACTCATCAAAAGACAGAGTTTGTGGAAAATGATGTACTCTGTTCTTTTGTGAGTCTTTTGCTTTGGAATCTGCTCAGAGGCTTGATTAATGTGGTTTCTAAAGGAAATCTGGAAGAGTTCATAGATATTCCTGTCTTGTATTTAAAATCTTGATTATGTCATCATATTTCTTTTTATAATATTTTTTCCTTTTATGTTTGATTAATTTTACTTTTAAACATAATATTTTCTTCAGTGAAATTTCCATAATTCTCTTGAATGATTCTCCATTCTTTCATCAATTTTTATCTGCCTCTCTTTTTTGGTTTTTAACATCCTTTTATTAAAATTTATTTTTATTAAAGATTTTATTTGAATTTTACAATTTCCCCCCCAATCTTACTTCCCTCCCTCCCATGCCACCCCCACAGAAAGCAATCTGTCAGTCTTTACTTTGTTTCCATGTTGTACCTTGATCCAAATTGGGTGTGATGAGAGAGAAATCATATCCTTAAAGAAGAGACGAGAAGTCTAAGAGCTAACAAGATCAGACAATAAGATATCTGTTTTTTCCCCTAAATTAAAGGGAATAGTCCTTGAACTTTGTTCAAACTCTATATCTCCTTTTCTGGATACAGATGGCACTCTCCTTTGCAGACAGCCCAAAATTGTTCCCGAATGTTGCACTGATGGAATGAGCAAGTCCTTCAAGTTTGATCATCACTCCCATGTTGCTGTTAGGGTATACAGTGATTTTCTGGTTCTGCTCATCTCACTCAGCATCAGTTCATGCAAATAACTCCAGGATTCCCTGAAATCCCATCCCTCCTGGTTTCTAATAGAACAATAGTGTTCCATGACATACATATACCACAGTTTGATAAGCCATTCCTCAATTGAAGGACATTTGCTGGATTTCCAATTCTTTACAACCACAAACATGGCTGCTATGAATATATTTGTATAAGTAATGTTTTTACCCTTTTTCATCATCTCTTCAGGGTATTGATCCAGTAGTGGTACTGCTGGGTCAAAGGGTATGCACAATTTTGTCGCCCTTTGGGCATAGTTCCAAATAGCTCTCCAGAAGTGTTGGATGAGTTCACAGCTCCACCAACAGTGTAGTAGTGTCCCAGATTTCCCACATCCCTTCCAACAATAATCATTGTCCTTCTTGGTCAAACTGACCAATCAGAGAGGCGTGAGGTGGTACCTCAGAGATGCTTTAATTTGCATTTCTCTAATAAATAATGATTTAGAGCACTTTTTCATATGGCTATGGATTGCTTTGCTCTCTTCCTCTGTAAATTGCCTTTGCATATCCTTTGACTATTTGTCAATTGCAGAATGGCTTTTTGTTATAAAATATAAATCAGTATTCTGTATATTTTAGAAATGAGTCCTTTGTCAGAATCATTAGTTGTAAAGATTGTTTCCCAATTTACTACATTTCTTTTGATCTTGGTTACATTGGATTTATCTGTGCAAAAGCTTTTTAATTTCATGTAATTGAAATCATCTAATTGGTTTTTGGTGATGTTCTCCACCTCCTCATTAGTCATAAACTGCTCCCCTTTCCATAGATCTGACAGGTAAACTAGTCCTTGATCTTCTGATTTGCTTATAGCATTTTTTTATGTCTAAGTCCTGTAACCATTTGGATCTTATATTGGTAAATGATGGTAGGTGTTGGACCAATCTAAGTTTCTTCCATACTATCTTCCAATCATCCCAGTAGTTTTTATCAGACTGAGTTTTTATCCCAGTGGCTGGACTCTTTGGGTTTATCAAACAGCAGATTGCTATAATCATCTCCTGCTTTTACACCTAGTCTATTTCACTGGTCCACCACTCTATTTCTTAGCCAATACCAAACAGTGTTGATGACTGATGCATTATAATATAATTTTAGATCAGGTAGGGCTAAGCCACCTTCTTTTGAACTTTCTTTCATTAAGCTCCTGGCAATTCTTGACTTTTTATTTCTCCATATGTATTTGCTTACAATTTTTTCTAACTCATTAAAGTAATTTTTTGGGATTTTGATTGGTAGTGCACTAAACAGATAGTTTAGTTTTGGTAGAATTGTCATTATTATTATTATTATATTAGCTCTACCTCATGAATATGAGCAGTTGATATTTGCCCAGTTATTTAAAACTGATTTAATTTGTGTGCGAAGTGTTTTATAATTGTTTTCAAAAAGATTCTGCATTTGTCTTGGCAAATAGAGTCCCAAGTATGTTATATTGTCTCAGGTTACTTTGAATGGAATTTCTCTTTCTAACTCTTCCTGCTTTTATCTTGTTAGACATATATAGAAAAGTTGAGGATTTATGAGGGTTTATTTTATAACCTGTAACTTTGCTAAAATTACTAATTGTTTCCAGTAGTTTTTTGGATGATTTCTTGGGAAGCTCTAGATAGACCATCATGTCATCTGCAAAGAGTGAGAAATTTGTCTCTTCCTTCCCAATTCTAATTCATTCAATTTATTTTTCTTCTCTAATTGCTGACGTTAACATTTCTAATATAATATTGAATAGTAGTGGTGATAATGGGCACCCTAGATACTGCTAATTATTTTAAGGAACAGTCCATTTATTCCTATCCTCTCTTGTGTTTATAATAGGAATGGATTCTGTATTTTATCAAAAGCTTTTTCGGCATCTATTGATATGATCATATGATTTCTGATAGGTTTGTTGTTGATATATTTCAATATACTAAAAGTTTTCCTAATACTGCACCAACCCTGCATTCCTGGAATAAGTCCAACTTGATTATAATATATTATCCTAGTCATAATTTGTTGTAATAATTTTTCTGAGATTTTATTTAAGATTTTTGCATCTATATTCATCAGGGAAATAGGTCTATAATTTTCTTTCTCTGTTTTAACTCTTCCTGGTTTAGGTAACAGCACCATATTGGTTTCATAGAAAGAGTTAGGCAGAGTTCCATCTTTCTTATTTTTCCAAAGAGTTTATATAGAATTGGAAACAATTGTCCCTTAAATGTTTGGTAGAATTCACTTGTGAATCCATCAGGCCCTGGAGATTTTTTTTTAGGAAGTTCAGTAATGGCTTGTTGAATTTCTTTTTCTGAGATAATGTTGTTTATGTATTTAATGTCCTCTTCATTTAACCTGGGCAACTTATATTACTGTAAATATTCATCCATTTCAGTTAGATTATCAAATTTATTGACATAGAGCTGGGCAAAATAATTTTGAATTATTACTTTAATTTCCTCCACATTGCTGGTGGGTTTACCTTTTTTTCATTTATGATACTAGCAATTTGGTTTTCTTCTTTCTTTTTTTTTCAATCAATTTGAACAGAGATTTATCAATTTTATTGGTTTTTTCATAGTACCAACTTTTGGTTTTATTTATTAATTCAATAGCTTTTTTCTTTTGCTTTTATTAATTTCTCCTTTAATTTTTAGAATTTCTAATTTGGTATTTAATTGAGGATTTCTGATTTCTTCTTTCTCTAATTTTTTTTACTTGCATCTTTAGTTCATTGATATCCTCTTTCTCCAATTTACTCATGTAAGCATTTAGAGCTATAGTATATCCCCTGAGAGTCATTTTGAATGGATCCCATAGGTTTTGATATGTTGTTTCATTATTATCAATATCTAGGATAAAATGGTTAATACTTTCTATAATTTGTTTTTTGGTCCACTTATTTTTTAAATTGAGGTTATTCAGTTTTCAATTTGTTCTGGATCTATATCTTCTTGGTCCAGTATTGCATATGACTTTTATTGCATTGTGATCTGAGAAAGATGTATTCACTATTTTTGCCTTTCTGCAGTTGATCATTAGGTTTTTATGTCCTAGTACATGGTCAATTTTTATATAAGTTCCATGCACTGCAGATAAAAAGGTATATTCATTTCTATCCCCATTCAGTTTCTTCCGTAAGTCTACCATATCTAATTTTTCTAACAATCTATTTACCTCCTTAACTTCTTTCTTGTTTATTTTATGATTCAATTTATCTAGATCTGATAGTGGGAGTTTGAGGTCTCCCACTAGTAGAGTTTTGCTCTCTATGTCTTCCTGTAGTTCTTTCAACTTCTCCTCTAAGAATTTGGGTGCTGTCCCACTGGGTGCATATATGTTCAGTATTGAAATGGCTTTATTGTCTATGGTACCTTTTAGGAGGATAAAGTTTCTTTCCTTATCACTTTTAATTCTATCTAATTTTGCTGCTCCTTTGTCTGAGATAACAATTGCTACCCCTGCTTTTTTTTTACTTCAACTGAAGCAAAATATATTTTGCTCCAACCTTTTACCTTTACTCTGTATATATCTCTCTGCTTCAAATGATTTTCTTCCAAGCAACATATTGTAGGATTCTGGTTTTTAATCCACTCTGCTATTTGCTAACATTTTAAGGGAGAGTGCATCCCATTCACATTTAAAGCTATGATTACTGTTTCTTTATTGCCCTCCATGCTATCTTCCCTCTGTTTGTATTTTTCCCCATGTCCCCCCTTTATCCATATTCCCCAGTAATTTGTTTCTGAATACCACCCCTTCAGTGTGTTTGCCCTCCTATATCGCACCCTCCCCTTTCTTTCCCCTTTCCCTTTTTCCCTTTCCCTTCCCTTCCTTTTGTTATTTCCCCTTTCCCCCATCCCCTTTTCCCCTTTTAATACCTGAAAGGTTAGATGTTTTATAAGTTAACTGAGTATGTGTAGGTTGACTTTAAGCCAATTCTGATGATAAGAAAATTCAGGTGTTTATACTCTGCTCCGTTCTTCCTCTCAATTACCATAGGTTTTTTGTACCGCTTAGTGTAATGAGATTTACCCCCATTCAATCCCCTCCCTTCTCCCATCTCTTTCCTGCCCCCCTTTATTAGGAGGTAGTGTTTTTTATTTATTTTTTTTAGGTTTTTTTCAAGGCAAATGGGGTTAAGTTGCTTGCCCAAGGCCACACAGCTAGGTAATTATTAAGTGTCTGAGACTGGATTTGAACCCAGATACTTCTGACTCCAAGGCTAGTACTTTATCCACTATGCCACCTAGTGCCCCTGAGGCAGTGTTTTTTAGATCATTCTATCTAAGTCATAGAAAATTCTGAGTGTCTCTCCCTTCTAGTTCAGTATATTCTATAGGATAGAGTGAAAATTCCTGAGAGTTATTAGAGACTTTCTCCCAAGTAGGATTAAAGCCAGTTAAATCCCATTAGATAGTAGTCTCATGGATAAGTCATGAATGTCCATCATTTCTGGCTAGGTATATTCTCTCTGTTAGAGTTACAGTACTCAAGATTTATGAGAATGTTTTCCCCTGTGCTGGGATATAGCCAGTTTCAACTTACTGGATAGCATTTTTTTTTCCTTTTACCACCCCCCCCCTTTATTTAACCTCTTTTTAACCACTTGATCATCATGTTTTATGTCCAAATTCTCTGTTTAGCTCTTGTCTTTTCATCAGAAATTTTTGGAATTCTTCCATTTCATTAAATGTCCATCTTTTTCCCTGGAAGAGAAGGCTTATCTTTGAGAGATAGTGGATTCTTGGCTGCATTCCAAGCTCCCTTGCTCTTTGAAATATCTCCTTCCAGGCCCTTCTATCCCTTAATGTTGATGCAACCAGGGCCTTTGTGATCCTTACTGTGGCTCCTTGATATTTAAATTATTTCTTTCTGGCTGCTTTCAGGATTTTTTCTTTTATCTGATGGTTCTGGAATTTGGCCACAACATTCCTTGGTGTTGTCATTTTAGGATCTTTTTTCTGGTGGGGATAGATGTACTCTTTCAGTTTCTACTTTGACCACCAATTCCATGATATCAGGGCAGTTTTCCATAACTAGTTCCTGTAATATTAAGTCCAGGCTTTTTTCTCTTCAATGTTTTCAGGGAGTCCTATAAATTTCAGATTGCCCCTCCTCTATGTATTCTCGAGGTCATTGGTTTTGTTGATGAGGTATTTTACATTTGCTTCTATTTTTTCTATTTTTTTATTTTGTTTAACTGACTCTTGCTGTCTCATGGAGTCATTAATTTCTGTAGACTCCATTATTTTTTAGGGGGAGGTGTTTTCTTCATTAACCTTTGCAAGTCCTTTTCCAATTGATCCATTCTACTTTTGAAAGAGCTTTCCATTTGACCAATTGAGCTTTTGAGAGAATTATTTTCTTTTTGCTTTTGCACAATTGAGGATCTGAGGGAACTATTTTCATTTTGTATTTGTCCAATTGATAATGGGAAAGATTTATTCTCATTTTGTAGTGATCCAGTTGATGATCTGAGAGATTTATTCTCCTTTTGTACTTGTCCAATTGTACTTTCTAAGGTTTTCTTTTCTTCTTGCAAAGTATTAATTGTCTCTCCCAAATTTTTAAGCTCATTCCTTATTTCTTCAAGTAAGTCTTTCTGTGGTGAAGACCAGATCATATTCTCCTCAGAGGTTCTAGGTTTTTCTCAGTTAGGGTCTTTCCCTTCCAAGAATTTTTCTATGGATCCACCTTTCCGCTGACCCTTCTTGATTTTGCTAAGACCTTGAGTTGGAGAAGGGCTGGTTCATAGGGCCTTGGGATCACTAAAGGCTTTACTCACTGAGTACAATTTCTCTGACTGGCCAGTAGGAGGTGTTGGTTGCTTTCTCTTGAGTGTCTCTGGCCTTGATTGAGGCCTTCTACCTTTGCTTGAGGGGAGGAGTTGGAGCTATTGAATTCTTTTGCCTTCAATCAATGGTGGCCTTTACTCTGGCCTGAGGTCATTTGTCAGCTGTGCTGGTTCTTCTGCTCACACACCTGGGCCTGAGGCAGAATTAGTTTGCATTTGTTTTTTCAGGAAGAGGTCTGAGCTGTAATGGGACTCTGAGTTCCTCAGACCAGAGGTGCCCAGGGATGGTGTCTGCAGCTCTCCTGCACCAGAACTCTCCCCCTAGGCCTGTCCACAAGCTCCCAGGGGACAGCCTCTGCTTAGTAGCTGACTCAAGCCCCTGCTGTCTAGCCCCAGACTCACCCACCTGAATTTAGCCAATGCTGCTGCCAGAGACAAATCCTGAGGTAGATCTTCTTTCTCCTGGCTTTTCTTGCTGGGTTTTGTGGATTGGATTTCTTTTAAGAGATTTGTTTCATATGATAGATGGGGGAAAGATCAGGCTACTTTAAAACTGTGCCTGTCTTTTCTCTGCCATCTTGGCCAGAAGTTTTAACATCCTTTTTGAGTTTTTCCAAGAGATTTTTTTGGTTTTGAGACAAATTTGTTATGCAGTTTGAAGCTTCTCATGTAGGTATTTCTTTTTGCTTTCCTCCTCTGGAATGACATTTGCACTTTCCCAGTCACCATAGTAGTTTTCTATAGTCAGTCCAATTTTTTCCTAATTTTTATAGATGAAATATGCACCTGGGACAAGGATGTATAATACCCAAGCTTGTTATTCATTGGGCCAGAGATTTGGTCCCTGAATTTCTGCTCTTGTATCACAGGTGCTCACTGATTTTTTCCTGTATTAGGGTAACCCAACCCACTCTTGTCTGCTGTATCATCATTCCTGGGCTCAAACTTTACCTTCCAAGCTGCAATTGGGTTCCACATTAATGGACTGTTGCACCACTGGTCTCCTGAACCAAGACCTGTAATGAAGTTTGACTAAGACCCTTATTTTGATTTCCTGCCTACACTGGACTACACTCTTATTTTAACCACCTGAAAAAGAATTTCTCTGAAATTCCTCCGATTATATTGTTTATTTTTTTAATTTCTTTTTTTATTATCATCCATATGAGCATGCATATTTCCAACTTATAACATTTTCTTTCTCCTCTCTTCCCACCCCCCTCCCCTGAGCAGGGAACAATCAGGTTATCAATTTACATACATATTTTGTTAAATATGTTCAAAAATCAGTAATTTTTCACATGAGGAATTAGTACTAAGGGAAAGAGATGCATTAAGAGATAATTTTTATAAAGTGTTCATCAGTTTTGGAAGGGTTATTGCTTTGTTTTGTTTTGTTTTGTTTTTGTTTTCTTCCTCTGGTTGGGGATAATATAGTCCATAATTAATCAAATGCAATTGTCCTAGCTCCCTGGACTACCAAGAGGAGCTGCTTCCATCAAAGTTACTTATCTGCTAATGTTATTGTTGATATGTATATTGTTCTCTTGGTTCTACTCCCTTCACACAGCATCAAATTCTCTAAGTCATTTCATATCTCTCTAGAGTCTGATGCTTTATGGTTTCTTATAGAACTATAGTATTCCATAGTATGCATGTAATATAACTTGTTTAGCCATTCCCCAATTGATGGGTATCCCCTCAATGTCCAATTCTTTGCCATTACAAAAAGAGCTGCTGTGAATATTTAGGAACAGGTAGGAATTTTCCCATTTTTTTATAATTTCTTCTGGATGTATACAAACAATACCTCTAAGATATCTTGAGTTGAACAGTTGCTTCATTTTATTTGTTTTTATTTTTTGTATGTTTGTTTCTGTGGCTTCTGTCACATTAGGGTCTTTTTAAATATTTAACATACAGTTGTTTCAGGAAAGGTTTTGGGAGCTTCATATCTTCATGCTGACATCTTGATTCTATCCAGGAAAGCAATTTTAGCATATATTTTTAGAGCTGAATTTCAAATTCTTTCCTTTTCTTCATCCTCACATTACCATAATGATAGGAAAGAAACTAAATTAAATACATGTATATTCATCTAAATGTTTCCTAACAATTATGTTGTGAATGAAAACTTAGACTTTTTAAAGAAATTCCTCACAAAACTATGTAAAGAAAAAAAATGGTGGTTCAATTTATAATCAGACACCATCAGTTCTTTCTCTTAGAGTGGATAATACTTTTTGTCAGAAGTCCCTCAACATTATCTTAGATCATTTTTTTTTCTGAGAACAGGTAAGTCATCCATAACTAAATATATTATGCTTTTGATATTATTTTGTACTCAGAACTTTTCTATTTTTTATCTGATCATGTATTTCTTTACAATTTTTTCTGAGAGTATTCGGCTCATCATTCCTTATAGTGAATGGTAAAACATCTAATCCACATAAAACCATTAGTCTAGTCATTTCCCAAAAGACCAACCCTATCTTTTACTTATTTTTTGCTACTGGAAAAGAGTTGATGAAAAAATATTTATACATATCAGTTCCTTTCCTTTTTGTATTTTATATCTTTTGATTTTTGTTTCTATCCTTATTTCTTTCTATAAAATCTCTTTCCTAAAGAGATAAAATGATATCCTAAAAGAGAACATTTTATTTCCTTAGCAAAGAGATTTGTAGATGCTTAGGAAGGAGATCTGCTAGGAATATTGTTAGATCAAATGGTTTGTATGATTTTAAAGTCTTTTGAGGATATTTCCAAATTTTTTTACAGAATGGTAAAAGAAGTTCACAAATCAACCAAGAGTGAATTAAGTTTCACTTACCCACATTCCCTCTAATATTTTTCAATTTCCTATCTTGTTTCTTAATCCATCTAATATTGTGAAGCAGTACCTGAGAATTCTTTAACCTTCATATTTGCAAAAAGCAATGACATTCAATATGTTGCTTACAAGAAACATGTTTGAAGAAAAGAGATACACAGGATAAAGGTAAAAAGGTTACAGAAAATATATTATTCTTCAGTTGAAGAAAATTCAGAAGTAGTAATCATGATCTCAAATAAGGTAAAAACAAAAAATCAATCTCATTAAAAGGGATAAGGAAGGAAAGTATGTTTTCTTAAAGTTAACCACTGGAAATTAAACTATATCATTACTGAACTTGGATGTATCTAGTGGGATAGCATCCAAATTCCTAAAGGAAAAACTGAGTGAATTTCAAGAAGAAATAAACAGCAAAACTTTAAAAATGGGAGACCTCAATCTCCCTCTCTCAGAAGTAGATAAATCTAATAACAAAATAAACAACAAAGAAAAGGTGAATGAAATCTTAGAAAATTAGATATGATAGACCTCTGGAGAAAACTTAATGGGGATAGAAAAGAATAAAACTTTTTTCTCAGCAGCTGATGGCACTTATAGCAAAACAGATCATGTACTATGGCACAGAATCTTAATAATCAAATGTAGAAAGGGAGAAATAATAAATACACACTTCTCAGACCATGATGCATAAAACTTACATGTAATAAATGTTCGTGAAAAGATAAATCAAAACCTAATTGGAAATTAAATAACTTCATCATGAACAATGGGTGGCTTAAACAGCAAATAATAGTAATAATAATTAAATCCAAGAAAATGATAGTAATGAAATATCACACCAAAATTTATCTGATGGAGCCTGGGTAGTTTTGAGGGAAATTTTATAGCTCTAAAAACCTATACAAATAAAATACAGATAGAGTAGACCAATGAACTGGGTATGGAACTAAAAAAGCTAGAAAAAGAATAATTTAAAGATTCCCCAATTAATTGCCAACTTAGAAATTCTGAAAATCAAGGAAGAGATTAATAAAATGGAAAGCAAACACAGCATTGATTTCATAAATAAAATTAAGAATTGGTTTTATTAAAAAATTCAGTGAAATAGATAAATCTTTCATAATCTGATTAAAAAAAGCAGGAAGATAACCAAGTTACCAGTATCAAAAATGAAAATAGTGAACTAATCAACAATGAGGAGGAAATTAAAGAGATAATTTGGAGCCACTTTGTCAAACGGTATGTCAATAAATTAGATGGCTTCAGTGAAACCAATGAATATTTACAAAAATACAAACTGCCCAGATTAACAAGAGAAAATAAATTTATTAAATAACCCCATTTCAGAAACAAAGAAATTAAAGAAACCCTTATTAAACTCTCAAAGAAAAAGTTTCGCAGTCCAGGGAGATTTTTACAAGTAAATTCTACCAAACATTTAAGGAACAATTGAGTCCTATTCTACACAAACTATTTAAAAAATAAGAGCTTTTCACCTTGAGGAGGCTAGAGTCTAGATGATGATAGGCTTGCCCAGGATATCTCTTTCAAAAATATTTCAAAAACATTAAAGTTATGACTCTAAATTTTCAAGAGTCAGTCCCCAAGATAAATCTAGTGAGGCAATTCTCCAGCCCAAGGTCACCTGGAAGATCTTGGGAAGGCTCTGTTCCACTGAGTTGGAAGGGGACAGGGAAGGGGAGGTAGCACAGCCAGAATCTCTGGGTTGGAGTAAAGGAGCTCCAGCCATTCAGAAACAGCCTTGGAGTGTCTGGGTCCCAGGGAACACCAGATTCTGGAAGCAGAAGCACTTTCCTGACCTGACAACTAAGGGAACAGCAAGTAAAATTTGGAAGATTAATGGGGAAACTATCTGTCAGAATGAGTGGCAACCAGATTGTTCCTCAGCGCAGCACATACCCCAGGAAATGGAAGCAGATCTGTGGAGGCACCCAGCAGGGAGCCACCCAGCAGTTGCTCCAAGAGCATTCAGCTCATGGAAGGTGAGGGACTGCCGTCAGAGTGTTGAAATCTCTCCTCTGTGAAGAGACAGGACTCTGATCCTTTGTCCTATTCAGACCCTGGTTGCAGTTTATGCTCCCATGCTATCATAGCAGTGCAGAGATCCTCCTCATAGCTCCAAGACAGAGTGATATGCTTGTGGTAACCCACAGACCAAAGCATAGGCCAGGAGAACAAAGCCTCTCATAAAACCTTGAAGGAATTGAGGTCCTTGCCGAAGTGTACCAATAACACTCAAAAGCTTGAGAATACCCCAAAACCAGGGAACAGGCTGGGGAAATGAGTGAACAGGAAAAAGAGAACTTCACCATATAAAATTACTTTGGTCTGAGGGAGGACCAAAACACTCAGAAGAGGACAAAGTCCAAGTTTCTATATCCAAAGCTTCCAATAAAAATAGGAGTTTGGTTAAGGCTATGGCAGAACTAGAAACAAATTTTGAAAATCAAGTAAGGGACATAGAGGAAAAAATGGGAAGAGAATTGAGAGAAATGCAAGAAAAACATGAAAATCGAGACAGTAAGTCAAGGAGATTCAGAAACACTGAAGAAAACAATTTATTAAAAAAGCAATTTAAGTCAAATGGAAAAAAGCAGTACAAAAAGTTAATGAAGAGAAGAATGCCTTAAAAATCAGAATTGGCCAGATGGAAAAGGAAAAAAGAAATCTTCATGAATAAAACAACTCCTTCAAATGTAGAATGGAACTCAAGGAAATTAAAGACCTTGCAAAGAATCTAGAAATGATAATACAATACAAAAGAATGAAAATATAGAAGATAATGTGAAATACCTCATTGAAAAAAATTGGCTTGCAAAATATACAGAAGAGACTATTTAAAAATTATTGGGCTACCTGAAAGTCATGGACAGGATAAAAAAAGCTTTGACTTCATTTTTAAAGAATTTATAAGGAAAATGTTCCCAATAACCTAAAAGAAGAGGGCATAGTAGAATTTGTGGGAATCACTGATCTCCTCCTTAAAGAGATCCCCAAAAATAACTCCCAGTAACATTATAACCAAAATCCAGCACTCCCAAGTCAAAGAGAAAATATTATAAGAACTCAGAATGAAACAACTCAGAAATCATGGATCCATAGTCAGGATTACACAGGCTTAACAGTTTCTAAATTAAGGGTTAATAGGACATGGTATATAATATTCCAGAAGGCAAAAGAGATTGTAATGCAATCAAGAATTAACTACTCAGCAAAAGTGAACATCCTTTTCCTGGGGAAAAGTTGGATATTCAATGAAATAGGAGAATGTCAAAGATTTCTGTTGAAATGAACAGAGCTGAACTGAATGTTTGATCTTCAAATATAGAACTCAGGTAAAGCATAGACAGGGTTGATGAGAAATGAAAATCATGAGGGATTTAATGAAGATGAACTGCATGTATTCCTGCATGGGAAGATAATAATGATAATACTCATATGAACCTAATCATTAAATAGAACATTTTGAAGGAGCATATATACATTATATATAGGAGCATATATAGAAGGCACAGGATGGAACTGAATTTGAGGATATAATATATTGTAAAAATGGAGTCAATGGTTGAAAAGAGAATGTACTGCATAAAGGGAAAGGAAAAGGCAAATAGACTAAGATATTTCATGTATAAGGGTTCAGAAAAAGGTTTTGCAATGGAGTGGAAGGGGGAAAAGTGACAGGGAATGAGGGAGCCATCAATTCTCTATTTTTATAAATATTTTATTTGCTTTACCATGCAATAGTATTTTCTACCTATCCATTTTGTAAAATTTTTAATTTTACAATTTTTCCCAACTGCCTTCCCTCCCCCAGCCCTTAGACAGAAGGCAGTCTGATCATCTTTACATTGTTTCAAAGCTATACATTGACCAAAATTGAATGTATTGAGACAAAAAAATATCCTTGAAGAAAAAAATTAAATATTAGAGGTAAAAAAATTAGGTAGTTCATAAGACAACTTTATAAAAATGAAATGAAGGTAAGTAGTCTTTGGTCTTTATTTAAACTCAACAGTTTTCTCTGGATACAGAAAGTATTCTTCATCTCAGATACCCTAAAATTGTCCCTGATTATTCCAGTTATAGAATAAGCTAGTACATTAAAGTTGATCATCTCAACCATGTTGCTACTAAGGTGAATAATGTTGTTCAGGATTTGCTCACCTCACACAGCATCAGTTCATGCAAGTTTTTCCAGGCTTCTCTGAAATCTCATCCCTCCTGAAATCCTATCCCCACAACAATAGTGTTCTATAAATACATATACCATAATTTGTTCAGCCATTCACCAATTCAAGGACATTCAATCAGTTTCTGATTCTTTGCTGCTTCAAGCAGAGGTGCTATGAATATTTTTGTATAACTGATGGTTTTACCTTTTTTTTTATGATCTCTTCAATGTATACTCCCAGTAGTGGTATTGCTATAAATAAAGTTAAGTTCATTTTTATTGCCCTTTGGGCATAATTCCAAATTGCTCTCCAGAAAGGTTGGATGAGTTCACAACTCCACAAACAATGCATTAGTTTCCCAGATTTTCAACGTCCCTTCCAACATTGATCATTGTCCTTTCTGGTCTTATTGACCATTTTGAGAGGTTTGAGGTAGTAACTGAAAGATGCTTTTATTTGCATTTTGCTATTCACTAATGATTTGAAGCTATTTTTCATATAACTAAGGATCGCTGTGATTTCCTTATCTGCAAATTGCCTCTGCAAATCCTTTGACTATTTTTCAATTGAGCAATAGCTTGTTTGTGTTTTTTAAAATTTGATTGAGTTCTCAATGTATTTCAGAAATGAGTCCTTTGTCAGAAATACTAGTTGTAAAATTTGTTTCCCAATTTACTACATTTCTTTTTTCTTGCAAGGCAATGGGGTTAAGTGACTTGTCTAAGGCCATATGTCTAGGCAATTATTAAGTGTTTGAGACTGGATTTGAACTCACACCCTCCTGACTCCAGGGCTGGTGCTGTCTTCTCTGTACAACCTAGTTGACTACAACAACATTTCTTTTTATCTTGGTTACAGTCATTTTGTGTATGCAATTTTTTAAAAAATGTGATGCAATCAAAATTATCTAATTTGTTTTTTTTCAGATTTTTGCAATGCAAATGGGGTGTAGTGGCTTGCCCAAGCCTGTTCAGCTAAATAATTATTAAGTGTTTGAGGCCGGATTTGAACTCAGGTACCCCTGACTCCAGGGCCAGTGCTCAATCCACTGAGCAACCTAGCCACCCCTCTAATTTGTTTATAATGATGATTTCCATCTCTTTCTTGGTCATAAATTTTTTCCCTTTCCATAAATCTGACAGATAAACTATTACGTGATCTAGTTTGCTTATAATATTGTATTTTTGTCTAAATCCTCTACTTATTTTGATCTTATCTTGGTATAGGGTATGAGAAATTGATCTAATCCCAGCTTCTGTAATCCTAACTTCCAATTTTCTCAACAGTTTTTATTGAAGAGAGAGTTCTTATTCCAAAATCTAGACTCTTTGAATTTATCAAACAGTGGATTAGTATCATCCTTTCCTACTTTCTTTTGTACCTAGTTTGTATTCCACTGATCCTCCTCTATATTTCTTAGCCAGAAGCAGACAGTTTTGTTGACTGATGCTTTATGATATAATTTTACACCTGGTAAGGCTAAGCCACCTTCTTTTGTACTTTTTTCATTAAATACCTGGATTTTGTTGACTGTTTGCTTCGCTATATAAATTTAGTTATAATTTTTTTCTAACGCATTAAGGTAATTGTTTTGGAAATTTCATTAGTAAGACTCTAAATAAGTAGTTTAATTTAGGAAGAATTGTCATTTTTAATAAATTAGCTCAGCCAATCCATGGGTAGTTGATATTTGTCCACTAATTCAAATCTGATTTTATTTGTGTTCAAACTGTTTTATAGTTGTTTTCATAATTTTTATGTCTGCCTTGGCAGTAGAGCCCCAAGTATTTTATATTGTCTGAAGTTGCTTTAAATGGGATTTCCCTTTCTAACTCTGGTTGATGTATCTTGCTAGTAATATATAGAAATGCAGAGGATTTCTGTGTGTTTATTTTATATCCCGTGACTTTGTTAAAGTTATTAATTGTAGTAGATTTTTAGATGAATTTTTTAAGGATTCTTTAGGTATATCATGATGCCATCTACAAAGAGTAAGAATTTTCTTTCTTCCTTCCTTATTGTAATTCCTACAATATCTTTTACTTCTCTTATTGCTGAAGCTAACATTTCTAATACTATATTGAATTATAGTGGTGATAGTGGGCATGCTTATTTCACCCCTGATCTTATTGGTACTGTCTCTAGCTTATCCACATTACATATAATGCTTGTTGATGGTTTCAGATAGATATTGCTTAACATTCTGGGGAAGAATGCTCAGAAATATTCCTGTGTTCTCTAGTGTTTTAGTAGTAATGGGTGCTGTAATTTATCAAAGGTTTTTCAGCATCTATTGAGATAATGAAATGGTTTCTGTTAAGTTTGCTAACAATATAGTCAATTATACTAACAGTTTTCCTAATATTGAACCAAATATGCATTCCTGGGATAAATCCTACATGGTTATAGCATATTATCCTATTGATAACTTTCTGTAATAATTTGATAAGATTTTATTTGATTTTTGCACCCATATTCATTAAGGAAATTGTTCTATAATTTTCTCTCTTTTTGACTCTTCCCAGTTTAGATATGAACAACATATTGGCATCATAGAGTGAGGTAAGCAGAGTTCCTTCTCCACTTATTTTTATAAAGAGTTTATATAGAATTGGATCCAATGGTTCCTTAAATATTTGATAGAATGTGAATCCATTTGGCCCTGGAGATTTTTTCTTAAGGATCTCAATGATGACTTGGTGAATTTGTTTTCCTCAGATTGGGTAATTTAGGTATTTAATTACTTCTTAATTCAACTTGGGTAACTTAGGTTTTTGACAATATTCATCCATTTAACTCATAGTATCAAATTTATAGGCTTACAGCTGTACAAAATAATCCTGAATTATTACTTTAATTCCTCCTCCACTTTGTCATTTGTGATACTAGTTATCTGGTTGCTTTCTATCGTTTATAAATCAAATTAAACACATATTTATCAATGTTAGACTTTTTCATAAAACCAACTCTTGGTTTTATTTATTAGTTCAGTAGTTTTATTGGCTTTTGCTATTTTTCATTTCTCTTTTAATTTTTTTTAGAATTTCAAATTTAGTATTTAAATGGGGGTTTTTATTTTGTTCTTTCTCAAAAAAATTTAGGTGCGTGCTCCATTCATTGATTTCCTATGTTATTTTATTTTATTGATGTAAACATTCAAAAATATAATATATCCCTCAAAAACTTATTTGGCCATATATCATAAGTTTTGGTATGCTTTCTTGTTATTGACATCATCTAGGATAAAATCATTAATTCTATCTACGATTTGTTGTTTGATCAACTCATTCTTTAAAATTAGGTTACTTTGTTTCAAATTAGTTTTCGGTCTATCTCTCCATGACCCATTATAACATATGATTTTTATTTCCTTATGATCTGAGAAGGTAGTTTTCATTATTTTTTCCCTTTCTGCATTTGATTATAGGGATTTTATGCCCTAGTACATGTTAAATATTTTGTGTAAGTGCCACGTACTGCAGAAAAAAAAGATACATTCCTTTCTGTCCCCATTCAATTTTTCCAAAGTTCTATCATGTCTAGGTTTTTTAACATTAAATTTGCCTCTTTAACTTCCTTCTAGTGTATTTTATGGTTAGATTTATCTAGATCTGAGAGAGGGAGTGTGAAGTGTCCCACCAGTAGAGTTTTGCTGTCTATGCCACCTTCTTCAGTATCTTTTCCCCTTATATCCAAGCTCCATCTACTTTCTTTCTTCCTTTCCCTTTGTCCCTAATTCCTTCCCTTCCTTTTCATTTTTCCTCTTCCTCACTATCCCTCTTTCTCCTTTCAATACTTGAGAGGTAAGATAAGTTTCTTATGTAACTGTGTATATATTTATACTTCTTTGAGCAAATCTGATGACAGTAAAATTCAAACTGTTCTCATCTCCTCCCTTGCTCTACTCAATTGCAATAGGTCCTTTGAAACTCTTTAGGTAATGTGATTTGCCCCCTTCAGTCTCCAGCATCTTCCATTCTCTTTAATGTCTCCCTTTTAAAGGAGATTTTGCTTCCAAATCATTCCAATAGAGTCACAGAAAAGTCATGAATGTCCATTACTTCTGGATAAGTATATTATCTCTAACAGAGTTAGAATTCTCAAGAATTATGAGAATCCTTCTCCTAGTTGGGGATATAGAGAGTTTCATTTTATAGGATAGCAGTTTTTTTTTTCTCTCCCCCTCCCTTCATGTGTCTCTTGAGACTCCTGTTTGAAGTACAAATTTTCTATTAAGCTCTGGTATTTTCATGAGGAAAAAGTGGGAAGCCTCCTGTTTCATGAAACTTTCATCTTTTCCCCTGGCAGAGAAGGATCAGTTTTGCTGGAGAGTGAATTCTTGGCTGCATTTCAAGCTCCCCTGTTCTTAATGTTGATGCAGCCAGATCCTTTGAAATCCTTTATTGTGGCTCCTTGGTATCTGAATTGTTTCTGTCTGGCTGATTGTAGTATTTTCTCTTTTATGTGATAGTTCTGCAATTTGGCCAAACTATTCCTTGGTGTTTTTATTTTTGGATCCCTTTCAGGATGGGGTTGATGTATTCTTTTAATTACTCTTTTGCCCTCTGGTTCTGTGATATCTGGGCACTTTTTCATCACTAAATCTTGGAATATCAAGCCCAGGTGTGTTGTAATCCTCAATATTTTCAGTAAGGCTATTGATTCTTAAGTTGTCTCTTCTTGATCTCTTCTCTAGGTCTGCCATTTTTCCAGTGATGTATTTTGGAGTTTCTTCTAGTTTTTCAAATTTTTGGTTTGTTAACAGATTCTTGTTGTATCATGAAGTAAATAGTTTCACAGATTACAAATTTTTTTACAGAAAAAATTTTATTAACCTTTTGCAACTCATTTTCTAATTGGTAAATTATATTTTTGAAGTAGTTTTCCATTTGTCCAGTTATATTTTCCAAAGCTTTGTTTTCTTGTTGCAGAGTGTTGATTTTTTTCTTGCATTTCTTTTCCCGGTTTTTCCAGTTGACTTTTAAACTCCTTTGTTATCTCTTTTAATAAGTCTTTCTGAGAAGGAGACCAATTCATATTGTCCTTAGAAGTTCTAGCTCTCTCTAAGTTAGGATCATTCAGGTAGCTTAAATGGACTCCCCTTTCATCTGACTTTTCCTCATTTTTGTAGGATCTTGTGTTGGGGGAAGAGTAGTTTCATAGACCTTTGGAGTTGAAATCCCTGTATGCTTTACTCACTGGACTTAAAAACTGCAAGAGGACTGGCCATAATGAGGGCTAGAATCCTTCTTTAGAGTATTTGAGACCTTGATTTGTGGCCCAGTCCCTAAGCCTTTAGCAGTAGACAGAGTAGCAGGGTCCGAATTATCTTTGAATAATGTATGCTGGGCTCTCAGGCTACATAGTTAATCTCATTATTTACTCAGCAATGAGAGTGAACTGCTGCCCAAGCCTGTGCCTGTGAGGGGAGTGAGGGGTGTTGGTGGGCTGTGATTATACTTTCAGGTCACAGAGATTGGGAGAGGGAACTCAACTGGAAACATGGGGACTGTGCTGAAAATATGGGGCTCACAGCCCTGGTCTTTGAGACCCACTGAGCTGACCAGATCAATGTCTAGACACCATATTGCAGCTGTCCCTCCAACCCATCTGGATATCTCCTGCTGACTGCTCACACAACCAACATGGCTCTTCTGAGATAAATGCCTTGGGCTCATCCTGTCACTCCTGGACTGACTCTCTGCTCTCTGTTCCCAATTCACACAGGGTCCCCTGAGACAGACCTATTTTGTAGATGTTTTTCTCCTATCTTCTTTCCCTGAGTATTGTAGATCTAAATTCTCTTAAGAGATGTGATTCATATTAATTCTGAGCAAAAGCCAGGAGATTTTAGCACAGTGCTGTATTTTGTCTACCATATTGGCCAGAAGTCCAGGAGCCTTCATTCACATTAGAAATGGCTCAGAGAGGAAGCAACATAGATAATAGGGTATAGAAGAGCAAAAATAACTTTTAAGAAAAAGAGTGAGAAGTTATGGGAGTCATGATATCTTATTCTCATGACTAGGAAAGATCCCATGTTTTCTCCCTGCATTAGGGGAAGAGGGTGGTAGGTTGGTTATATGGTAATCTTGGACATATGGCAGGTCTTCATTCTATCTGTCATTTTATTAAGACTTGAACTCTTAACTGAGTTCATGTGATGAGTGCCCCACTCACCCATAGAGATGGGATGAGTCAGAGATCTCATGAAATTAAGTCTTAAAGGGAAAGAGACCCCACCACAGTTGTGATATTTAATTGGGAAAGAAAGAAAATATAAAATCAGGGATAGGAGTCACCTTTATTGAAAGGAAATCATGTTTAATGAATGTCTTTGCTCTGGCCACGTGGCCTGAAAGTGATGTCTTTCATTTTTTTTTATAGTTTCTGAACTGAAGTTTTGGGAATCACTCTGAGAGTTTTAAAAAAAGAGTTATTAGTATTGCTACATTCTGACAAAATTTGTACAGCATAGGAGGAAGTAAATAACCTGGATTGTTAAAGATATTTAAAATTTTAAACTTTATTGTAATAACTTTGGTTTAAAGAAAAGTGGTATTGTGTTACTAAGAAAGAAGTACCTATGTTATCAATGATATTTACTGATTTCCTTTGAAGAAAAGTTCTAATTCATTTTAATGTTAAGCCTAATAATAATAATAATAATTGTGTTTTTGTTTTGGATGGAGCTTTTGGAATGTGAGGGCTGGATTATCTGTATGAGGTACTCTAAAGCTTTTATCAAATTAAACTGTTGGAAAATTTCAATTTAATTACATTTGGGATTTTAAATGTATTGTATGGATGATATTAGATTCTGATAGTCTCTGGTTAAAGTGGTCTGTAAGACAAAGGTGTAAAGATAGTGAAATTTTCTTTTGCTCTTGTTTCAAGGGAATGAGATGTTTAAATAAGACTCTTGTTTAATGTAAATTAACAATGAATGTTCACTTTTAAAGAAGTCAAGACAAAGGACTACAGACAGCTGCAGGGCCGTGGGGGGGATGTGCACTAATGCATAACAGAACCATGTGTAGTTCCACTATAAGGTACTTATTGATGAATAAGTTGAATTTATCAGTTATGTGATAATCTTTTGTAACTGTAAACAGATTGTACTTGGATATCTGTTGTTTATATTTGTTATTTAAATACTGTCTTGTTAAAACATGAGATTATGAAGGCAGGTAGTTCAGTGGATAAAGAACCAGCAAGGAGTCAGGAGGACCTGAGTTCAAATGTGGCCTCAGATACTAGTTATGTAGTTGTGTGACCTTGGGATGTCATTTAATCCCATTGCCTTAAGGTTAAAAATAAAAACCCTGGTATTAACATGTGATTGCTTTGAAGGTCAATAGGGGAAATATCAAAAATTATGATGCCTTCTGGGATAGATCTGTGGTTTCATGCATAATATAAAAATGAAAGGTTTGATTTGTACAAGCTATTAATTTGTGTGTTATTCCTATTCCTATTCTGTTGTGTTGAAATTAATAATACATGTTGAAAATTTAAAGTCACCTAAGATTTTGTAATGGTTTTAAATAATTCTGAAAAGTAGTTTGTTTCTTGAGGAGCAGCTAGATGGCACAGTGGATATAGCACTGACCCTGAAATCAGGAGGATCTGAGATCAAATCTAACCTCAGACATTCAATTATTACCTAGCTGTGTAACCTTGGGCAAGTCACTTAATCCCAATTGCCTTACAAAAAAAAATAATAATTTTCATGTTGAGAATGACTAGTAACTAACCAAATATATATATATATATATATATATATATATATATATATATATATATATATATTTTTTCTTTCCAAGACTGTTTGTTTGCTTTGTAGTAAGATCATCTATTCAATATGAGAAAGATGAACAGAAGAAAGATAATTTGAGATTTTTCTATGGCAATGTTTAGCTTAGTCAATCTCCTGTTCAAAGGAGATATTTATTTCTTGTAAAATACAACAGGATAGTAGGAGTGTTCTCTAACCTAGGGGATATTGATATACTATCTTTATATAGAGATGGAGTAGATATGATTTCAAAGAAAGGAATGTCTTCAAGTAAGAGGTAGAGATGAGGTAATATAAAAAAAATTACAATTCTACCCAAACTGAATTATTTATTGAGTACCATAGCAATTAAACTACTTAATCAAGGCAGAAAAAATGGTAACAAAATTCATCTGGAGCAAGAATAGTAAGGGAACTGATGAAAATTGCAAAGGAAAGTGACCTAGCTCTACTCAATCTAAAATTATAATATAAATTGGCAGTCAAAAAATGCCTCATACTGGTTAAGAAATAGAGTAATGGATGAGTGTGTTAGGCTATGTCCAAAAGAAACCACAGTAGATGACTACAGCAATATATTGTTTGACAAATACACAGACATCAGCTTCTGGGATAAAAACTCAGTATTTGACAAAAATTGTTGGATAAACAATTGGCAAAATCTAGTCATAGAATCTCATCTCATACCCTGAACCTAAATAAGGTCAAAATGGCTATAGGATTTAAATGAAAAGGGAGACATTGTAGACAAATTAATAGACCATGAAATACCTTATCTTTCAGATCTATAGAAAAGGAAGTTTATGACTAAATAAGAATTAAAGTACATTACATACTGCTATATGAATGATTTTGACTATATTTATTTGAAAAGGTTTTGTACTAATAAAACCAATGCTGCCAAAATTAGAAGGAATGTAGAAAACTGGGAAATAATCTTGAAAAATAGCAATTCTGATAAAGGTCTCATTTATAAAATATATAGACAATTGCATCAGATTTATAAGTCATTCCCCAATTGAAAAATGATCAAAGGTTATGAATAGACAGTTGTTCAAATGAAGAAATTACAGCTATATATAATCATGTGAAAAAAATTCTCCAACTCATTGTTGATTAGAGAAATGCAAATTAAAACATCAAGATGAGAAAAATGGAAAATGATCAAAATTAGAGAGGTTAAAAGAGGAATGGGACATTTATGTATTGCTGGTGGAGTTGTGAAAGGATAAAATTATTCTGGAGGGCAATAAGGAACTATGCCTAAAGATTAATAAAAATGTTCATTCCCTTTGGTCCAATAATTCCAATTCTTGGCCTAGATCCAGAAGAAATCATTAAAAAGAGGAAAAGTCCCACATGTTCCAAAATATTCAAAGCAGCTTTCTTTATAATGGCAAAGAATTTGAAATTGAGGGGATACTCATCAAGGGGGAATGTCTAAACAAGTCATAGAACATGAATACTCTGGAATATTCATGTTCTACAAGAAACCATAAATGATCGGTCTCTAGAGAAGCATGAAATGACTTTTACAGGTTCTGATGATGAGTGAAGGTAGCAGAACCAAGAGAACAAAACACACATTAGCAACAACATTATGAGATAATCAGCTTTGATGGAAGCAACTCCTCTTAGCAGTTCAAAGAGTTAGGACAAGCATTTT
Source organism: Macrotis lagotis (assembly GCF_037893015.1). Lineage (NCBI taxonomy): Eukaryota > Metazoa > Chordata > Mammalia > Peramelemorphia > Peramelidae > Macrotis > Macrotis lagotis. The sequence goes on from NC_133666.1 coordinate 369,660,208, forward strand.
AGACTGGCTATGAATAACGTTATCCTTATCTGGAGGAAGAGAAACAAAACAAAATAAGAAAGAAAATTTACCCTTCAAAATCTGATGAACATTTTATAAAAATTATCTCTTACATATCTCTTTCCCTTAATCCTAATTCCTCAAATTGAAAATAACTAATCTGTAAACATGTATACTAAAAATGTGTATTTACAATGCTAAGCTGACTGTTCATCACTTATGGGAAGGATGTGGGACAAGAAGAATTTTGTAAGTTATAAATATTCATGTGCAAATGGCCATAAAAATAAATAAATAAATGTTTTAAATAATTAATATATATATATATATATATATAAATATATATATAATAATGACATACTATTTTTGCCCATAGGATTACTTCCTATGATTCCTTTATTTGAAAACTATTTATATATTTTGGTCATTTATCAATTGTAGAATGCCTCTTATTATTAAAATTTGACTGTGTTTTCTATGTTTGGAAATGTTTCCTTTATTAGATAAAACTTCATTTCTTTACATATACAGCTTCTAAGTGTATTTCCCTTCTCTCCTATTTCCCCTTGTTTATTCAATAACTGCTCACCACCCACCCTTCCTACCCCCTTCCCATGGCAGGGAACAATCTCATATAGGTTGTAGATATACAGTTGGGTTTAACATATTTCTTTATTAATCATGCTTTGAAAGAAGAATTAGAAAAATTCATGACAAAAAAAACATAAAATAAGTTTTAAAAGAAAGTATAGGAGGCTTCCATCTGGATTTAGAATCCATAACATTTTTGCCTCTATATGGTAATACTATTTTATATTACAAGTCTCTCAGGATTGTCCTTGATCACTAAATTTTGAGAACTGTGTGCCTCAGTGTAAATCATTGCACAGTGTTGTTTATAATGTGTACCATGTTCTCCTGTTTCTGCTCACTTTACTCAACATCAGTTCATGTATGACTTTTTAGGCTTTTCTAAAATCTGGTCACTCATGACTTCTTACAGAATTAGTATATCATAAAATTCATATATCATATTTATTCAATCATTCCCCAATTGATGAACATCCTCTCAATTTCCAATTCTTTGCCACTATAAAAAAAAACCTGCTATAAATAGTTTTTTGCATGTGGAACCTTTCCTCTTTTTTATCACCTTTTCAGGAACCATTAATTTTTCTTATCCTCTTCCCATCTTTCTTCCCTATAGTGTAGAATGGATTTTTTTATGCAAATGAATGTGTATTGTTCCTTCTTTGAAATAACTCTAAAGAGAATAAATTTCGTTTGTTCTTGATCACCACTCAATCTTTACTTTCATTTAAAAAAAAACGTTTTCTTGACTCTTTTATTTGAGATAATTTAACCCCCATTCTATCTCTTTTTCTTTTTCTCCTCCTTTCCTTCTTGCCCCATAATTTTATTTTTTAGAAATCTTTCCTAAATATTCAACTCACATCTCTGTTTGTTTTTTAAATACTAACAATGAGTTGTTTTGACTTAACAGTATCATCACCTCATAAAGGAATATCAGAACTTTAACTTCATAAACCTTTATGATTTCTCTTTCTTGTTAACCCATATGTGCTTCTTTTGATTTTTATACTTGAAAATCAATTTTTCTATTCAATTCTGCTCTTTTTTTATCAGGATTGCCTGCTTGTCCCCTATATCAATCAATGTTCATCCTTCCCCCTCCATCCCCAAATGAATTTTATTCAGTTTTGCTAGGTAGGTGATACTTGGTTGTAATCCTAGCTTTTTTGATCCCCAGAAACAAAAAACATATTCCAGATTTCATTGATCCTTTATTTTAGAAGCTGCTAAATTTTGAGTGATCCTGAATTGTGATCAAGATACTTGAATTGTTTGTTTCTGGTTGCTAGCAATAATTTCCCCTTCACCTGGGAATTTTGGAATTTGACTTCCTTGGAATTTCCATTTTGTGTTCTTTTTTCAGGATATGATCAGTGAATTCTTTTTATTTTCTCCTTTTGTTCAAGAAAATAATATGATATCTATTTGATAATGTCTTGGTTTTATTTTTGATCTTAGTTTTCAGAATCTAATCATTTTCAAATTATTTCTCCCGTATCTATTTTCCAGTTCATTTTTCAAATTAGATATTTTATATTTTCTTCTATTTTCCCTTTCTCTTCATTTTTTATTATTTTTATTTCTCATGTTTTAGTTTTTGTTTTGTCAATTCAAATTTTTAAGGTATTATTTTCTACATCAAGTTTTTGTACATTCTTTTCCATTTGCCAAATTCTGGTTTTTAGTGAGTCATTTCTTCAGTGAATTGTTGTGTCTCACTTTGCATTTGACCAATTCTGTTTTTCAAAACCATTCTACTTCTCATAGAGTTTGTGTAACTTTTACTATATGTCATAATTGTTTTTTTCTAGGTTTTTGCAAGGCAAATGGGGTTATGTGGCTTGCCCAAGGCCACACAGCTAGGTAATTATTAAGTGTCTGAGACTGGATTTGAACTCAGGTACTCCTGACTCCAGGGCCAGTGCTTTATCCACTGCACCACCTAGCTGCCCCCAATTGGTTTTTAAAATATTTATTTTCTTCAGAATTTATTTCCGTGTATCTCCTTTATGAAATTGGTGTCTAATTTTTCATCATTTTTCTTGCATTACTCTTATTTATCTTTCCAGTTTTTCTTTACTTAATTTGCTTGATTTTTAAAATCTTTCTGAACTCTTCCTGGACTAAGAATACCTCATATTTTTCTTGGAGTGTTTGGACATAGTTTGACTTTGTTGCCCTTTTCTGAGTGTGTGTTTTGATCTTCCTTGACAATATAGTAACTCTTAAGGGTCATTTTTTTCCTATTGCTTGCTCAGTTTCCTAGCCTGTTACTTATCTTATAATTTGTGTAAAAATACCCCCTCTATTTTCAAGATGGAAGGGTCAGTTACTCATGCTTCAGAGGGTTCTTTGTCACTGCTTATATGTATTTCTATATAGCTGCAAATTTTTATTTCTTCCAATATGGTATGATCTAAAGATGGTTGTTTACTATTCCCTTGGCCTGTTCTCTAATCTTGTAGTCACCACAAGAACTCTTTTCTGCCCTGAAACTGTAATGAAGTTCTCTTCTCTACTGTGGTCACAAGTCCTGGTAGATGAATGCTTCTTTTCACCCTGGGATTGCCACCCATGACAGTGGCCCTGATCAGATAATGCACAAAGCAATAGAATACTGCTGAGTGCTAGAAAAGAGATCCTTGTAACCTCCTTCTGATCAAATTTTCAACCCCTTTACCATCTGTGAACTAAAATCTCTGGAAGCAGCTATTTCCTCAAATTAAGAGATTACCAAAGACTATTTCTGGCCTTCTGGTTCTGGATCTGTATTGGATGGCATTCCACTATCATGCAGATGTGCATGACATTTCCTGCAGACTGTCCAGGTTATGTTTGTTGTCGGGGGACAAAATGCTACCACTGCTACCACTGAATCATTCTGACAGAAGGTTCACTGGGTCCTGGATTGCACATCTCTCTCTTACTCTGATAAAACAAATCTTCCTTATTAGTTTTCATCTGGACAGCTGTTTCATTTCATCTTTTTGAGTGAGTTTTCCACTCTAGAAATTGCTTATGGTCATAATTTAAAGGTATTTGAAAGGTTCTGGGAATAACCCAGGGGAATCCTTGTCTTTACTGTGCCAACTTGATTTTGATTCTATGATTTTTCTTGAAAGAATATTTTTTTCTTAGTTCTATAATATAAGTCCATGGAAATTTGATTTGTTTGGGACTGAATTTGAAAATTAATTTAGCAAAAATTATTATCCTGGCACAATTGAGTCAAACACAATGACTACCTATTCAATCATTTCAATTAAGAACTACATTGCAGTAATATTAATAAAATTATTGAGTATATCTTTGTAGTTTAGCTATTTCATAAATCTTATATGTAAATTAAAAGTATGGCTTTGATTTTCAAATATATTGTTTATTTTTATTGATTCTCTGGACTGATAAAATTGTTTTCTTTGCATGAAATTTACCAGTTAAAATATGCCATGAACTTGCTGCTATTGGGTATTAACAAGAAATATTTGGGATAGGAAATGTGTTCTTCTTTTCATGTTACTTATATCATTTCTTATATTGCTCAGAAAGTGTATAAAGAATTTATTAAACCAATAAAATGTATAGTTATCTCCAAGGGAATTCATTAATGAAAGAAAAATATCTAGATAATCTTCTGTATTCCCTTTGTATGTCCATCTGTCATTTCAATCAGTAAGGTCTTGCTTCAGAAAGGGATATTCTATTATTGATAATAATATCATGAGTTCAGTCCAACAATTTTCCCCCCATAAAGCAAGCCTGTATAAATCCACTTATTCATTATTCATTTTTCTAAGAGCAGAATGTTAAGAAAATATTTGTGGCCATTTTCAGGATTCCACTTTTTTATGTTAAAATTAACCTTAGAAATTATTTTATAAGCTACCATTATAGACAGCAAATAGTAATAGATGTTTATATATATATATATATATATATATATATATATATTAAAAATATATACATATAACTTCTTTAGTTTGGGTGAATTATTTTCAGTACTGGGATACTGCATTTATTATACTTGCTAAACTAATTAATGAGGCTGTTGTCCATTAATTAGTAGAAAATTCATGCTTGGTTATTTAGGGAATGCTTTAATGGCCCCTTCTGGATTCCATGATAAATAGTTATTCTTGTTCATAAAGAAAAAAAAAATTAATATAGACTTTCCAAATAAGCTATAGCTATTCCATAAACTCCATGATGTCCTAATTATTCTATGCCCCTGCTGAAAATTTTGTACTATTTTCATTATTAGCTTCAAAATTTCCTCTAGAAAAGCTGAACAGGAGCCCTGTTAGAATTCTTTCAGTACTTTCTCTCATATGAGAATAAAAGACTGAGTAAGGTTTTGCCAGCATTTATTGGTAGATATTTATATTAATAAAAGTTTAATTGAGGACCCAATGTGTATAGCACTTTGCTAGCAATTATCTTATTATGATTTTTTCTGTTTCTTATTAATTTATGTATTATTATTATACATATATGGGCAAATATGAGTATATCTACTTTAAAGATTCCATTATTTTGCTAAATATTAATCGTTCAAAATGAATGATATCAGCTATTTACATTGAAATTGCTTTGTTGTTGGGCTTTTTTTCCCTGTCTGAACTTTCTTGTATAAATAATTGTTTGATATAAAATGTTTCATTGAAATTGAAATACATGGGTATACTAGCAATGTCCCCTCATCCTTTTACAAGGTTTACATCCATAAATACAAATATATACATATATGCACATGCAAAGACATACATATAATTACTACTCAAGTAGCAAAATAGGAAAAATATTCCTGTCTTTCAGTAAGATTACTTTATAATTAATGTACTAATATGGAACATCATATGATTTTAAAACTAGAGAAATTTATTATAAACTCAATATTAGGAATGAAAAATATTTATCACTTAAAGGAATGTAAAAAATTAAATTAAATTGATTTATTCAAATACCATTAACCATTTCATTCTCTTGTAGTATTCTACAATATTTTACTCTGTACACATATATACACTGACAGATCCAACTATACCTCACTTCAGTATTCTTGACTATATAAGGAAGTGACTAGATCAAATATAGAAGAAAATTATATGACTGTTAAAAACCTTCCTCAATCTTATCCTCTCACTATAGTTCAATTATTTTGGAATAATAGGCATAAGTTCAATTATATATTGATCACATGATAACTTGATATGTTTTTATGACTTTCCATGTAAAAAGAATGTGAAAGTATTATAAGACTTTAACATAAGTGTAGCTCCTGCCTTCATGATAATTAATATCTAGTTATTTATTAAACACTAGTAATTTAAAAGTTTGTGAAAAATGTTTATTGTACTTTATAAATAGAAAAATGGAAATCTTAATTAAGAATAGGATATATTATTTTTTATGAACCTCATTATTGTATATGTCAGTAATGTGGCTATCCTTTTCAAATCAAATCACAGTTCATTAATATTTCCTCATTCTGTATGAATCTTTTCCAATTCTTTCCTGCAAACCAAAGGCATTCTTCTTGACTTTGTTACATTTTATAGATGCCAATATATCACTCTACTGTCCATTTGTTTGGTTGTTACAGTCTTATATTTTATATAGCTGTGGCTAATTAGACCAAGAAAAGTTTAGAATGCTGTACCTGGTCAGTCACCACACCATCTTTTAAACTTGCACATCTTGTGTTTCATTGGAGTTACTTTCATTGTTCTTTGCTCATAGGACATTATGCCTTCTCTGATAAGGGAATGCCATGCCCGGGACAGTCTTTAAAATGTTACACAACCATCTCCAAAGTTTTAAGAGCAACTTTGAGAGTTCCCTTATATAACTTTTACTGACCACCTGTCAGTGCTTGCCATACGTGAGTTCTCCATAAAGGTATTTAAGGCAAGACTATGTTTGGAAGAAGGTCCACTAAATAGTTCAGTGAATAGAGCGCTGACCCTGGAGTGAGTTGGACCTGAGTTCAAATTTGGACACAGACACTTAATACTAACCTAGCTGTATGACCTTGGGCATGTCACTTAACCATATTAGCTTGCAAAAAAATGTTTGGCATTCAAACAATGTGACCAATGAATTGGAGTTGCATTTTCTGTAGTACAATTTGAACACTTGGTAGATTAGTTTGAGAAAGGACCTCATGCCTGATACTTTGTGCAGCCAGTTGTTTTTCAGCATCCTCCTAAGACAACTTAAATTGAAGTGATTCAGCATCCTAGCACAGGAGTGGTATATTGTCCAGGTTTTAGAATCATATAACAAGGACCTCAGCACAACAGTTGCCTTACAAGATGTAATTTGACAGTGACACTAATACCTCTTCTCTCACACATTTTCTTTCAAAGCCTCTCAAAATGTAAATAGCTCTGCCAATATGAATATTAATCTCTTCATCGATGATTACAGTATTCTTTTAAAATATATTGCCCATATAAATGAACTTACATATACAGTATTCAAAACTTCTCCAATTGCTGTAATTGATGACACCAGATATGGATGGTGTGGTGCTGCCTGAAGGTACATTTGTGTTATCTTAGTGTTAACAGTTTGACTAAAATTAGCAAAAGTAGAAGTCCATCCTCACATTGTTGTATCCATTTCAGAGCCTGAATTGAGTATACAATTATGTGGCAGGAAAATGTATGCACCAACACAACTCCCTTCACTTTATTTTTGTCTTGTAGATGTTGAAGAATTTGGCCACCAGTTTGGTGGATGAGCCTGATGACATGTTGGTCCTCATTGAAAGCATTTGACAATATGACTAAAACAAACATGATAAAAATATTGGAACAAGAACATGGCCTTCTTTTTCTTCATTGTACCATCCATTGCCCAGAACATATGCAATTATGCTGTCATGATTATTTCTCTCAAAGACTTTGGACAGAACTATAAATATTATATGGTTTTCAGACCTCTGTTCTGCTCCTGTCATTTCTTCTGGAATTGTAAGGCAAGAAATAAAATAATGACTGTTCCTTGGCCCTTTCTGAAGCCACATTTCCTCTTGTGTAGATGATTATTTTCTAGGTGAAGGGTTGACCTATTAAGGAGGATCCAGGAAAGAATCTTTCGACTGAGAGAAACTTATTTGTGATTCTCACAAAATAATCTATTCCTTTACTTTTATAGAAATGGACTATGATCCCCGCCCCCCTTCAATGGGATACAAACTGGAAAATAATTGTCCACTTTTTTATGAGAAATGATCTCTCTACCTTTATTTAAACTCAGTTGGAATAGAATTGACACCAGGTGATGTGCCACAATAAAAGGAGTCTAATGGCATTCGATACTTTATTTTCAGTTTGAAAATCAACTAGAAAGAGACTGACTTTTATCTGAGGTAAATGAACATTGACTTTAGTTTTACTTGATGATGGCTTTTGATAACACTATGGAAGCATACATTCCATCTCTCTAGAATCATTACACTATGAGTAATCAGGGTGACTGTCAGTACTGAATATTTGAGATTCACAATTGTTCTTTTGTCGTCTATAAGAGTCTTCAAGCCATCATAAAGTGTTTTAGATTGTAACTACCAGAAAAAAAACTGAAATTTCATTTGTTTTTCTATCTGCATTTCTCTCAGCTTTGTGTACACTTTATTTTTTAATTTTTAAAAATATTTCATTAAGTAGTTTTTTCCCAAATACATACAACAGTAGCTTTTGCCAATAATTTTGTGCAAAGTTTTGAATTTTACATTTTTCCCTCTTTCCTTTCCCTCCAGGGAATATGCTACAACTATAACCATGATAAACAATAGGTCCATATTGATCATGTTGTGAGAGAAGAATCAAGTCTACGTAGAAGAAAGCAAATATTAGAGAGGAAAAGATTACATAATAAGAAAAATTTAAAAATTGAAGATAATCATGTAAACTCCACAATTCCTTCTTTGGATATGGATGACATTTTTCATCATAAATCTTTTTAAAATTGTCTTTGATTTTTGTGCTGTTGAAATGAACAAGTCCATTATAGTTGATCTTCAGCATCACCATCATAGTTAATGAAAAAAATGCAAAGGAAGGAAACTTAGTCACACCAATCTACAATAATGTACGAAGCATCTTTATAATATCTGGTTCTGCTCATTTCACTTCACAACATTTCATGCATTTCTTTTCAGGAATTTCTGAAATATCATCCTTCATAATTTCTTTTATTCACTCATTCTCCAACTGATGATCATTCCTTCAATTTCAAATTCTTTGCCACTAAAAAATTACTGCTATAATAGTTTTGTACATGTGGGATTTTTACTGCTTTTCATGATCTCTTCTGGGAATAGATTCAGTAGGGCATAGCCAGCTCAAAGGATATGGACACCTTTATTGCCCTTTGGGCATGATTTCAATTTGCTATCCAGAAATATTGGATGAATTCATAGTTCTACCAGGAATACATTAGTGTCCCAGTTTTCCCACATCCCCTCCAAAACTGATCATTTTCTTTTATAGTCATATTGGCCAATCTGATGGTCTTGTTGTAGCTAAATGGTATTATACTTTGCAATTCTCTAATCATTAATGATTTAGAGAAATTTTTCATTTGACTATATATATATATATATATACATATGTATATATATATATATATATATATATATATATATATATATATATATATATATATATGTTTGATTTCTTCATCTGAAAATTGCCTTTCCATATCTTTTGACTATGAGTTGGGGAATGACTTGCTTTTTTGCTTGTTTCTTTTATTTTGTTTTATAAAACTTGAATCAGTTTTCTAAATATTTTAGGAATGAGTGCTTTGTCAGAAATACTAGATGTAAAAATTGTTTCCCAACTTATTTCATTCCATTTAATCTTGACTGTAGTGCAAATGTTTTCGCAAAATTTTATTTGAATGAAATCAAAATGATGCAGATTTTTTAATAGTATTCTTTATCTCTGGTCATGACCTGCTCCTCTTTCCATAGTTCTGTCAGGAAAACTATTCCTTGTTCTCCTAATTGGCTTATAGTTTTACCTTTTGTGTCTAAATCCTGTACCCATTACACATTAATCTTCACATGGGATGTGAGATGTCCATCTTCCAGTTTCTCAGGAAGTTTTTGTTTTGTTTTGTTTTGTTTTTAATCAAGGAGGGAGTTCTTATCCCAGAAAGTGGAATATTTGATATATCAAACATTGATTACTATAGTAATTTATTTCTGAATCTTTTGAACCTACTCTATTCCATTGATCCACCATTCTATTTTTAGTCAGCACCAAGCAGTTTGGATTCCCGATGCTTTGTTTTAGATCTGGTATGGCTAAACTGTCTTCCTTTGAATTTTTTTCATTAATTTCCTTGAAATTCTTGACCTATTACTCCTCTGAATGAGTTTAGCAATATTTTGTTCCAGTTCAATAAAGCAATTTTTTGGGGAAATTTGATTTGTTTGATACTGAATAAGTAATTTAATTTAGAAAGGATTGTCATTTTATTTTACCATTAGCTTGGTAAACCGATGGGCAAATAGCCTTTGCCCAGTTACTTAGATCTGATTTCATTCATGTGTTTTGTACTTTTATATTGTTTTATAATTGTTTTCATACAGTTTCTGAATCAACCTTAGCAGGGAGATTCCCAAGTATTTTATATTGCCTGTATTTTTTTAAGTAAGATTTCTATTTCTATCTCTTGCTACTACTGTATCTTTTTAACAATACATAGAAATGCTGAGGATTTATGTGGGTTTATTTTATATCCTGTGACTTTCTTAGAGCTGGTAATTGTTTTGAGTAGTTTTTGGATAATTTTCTAAAATTCTCTGTGTATACCATCACATCATCTGCAAACAGTGAGAGCTTTGTTTCTTCATTAACAAGTGTAATTTCTTCAATTTCCTTTTCCACTCTTATTGCTAAAGCTAACATTTCTGGTTTGTTCTTGTTCTTAACTATTAAAGAAGACCAAAATGGCATCGCTATGTTTGAGACAAATTACAGTGTGTTTGATCAGACCAATATGAGCTCAAAAATACTACACCATAAGGGGTGGCTAGGTGGCGTACTGGATAGAGCACCGGCCTTGGAGTCAGGAGTACCTGGGTTCAAATCCAACCTCAGACACTTAATAATTACTTAGTTGTATGGCCTTGGGCAAGCCACTTAACCCCGTTGCCTTGCAAAATCTAAAAAAAATTATTACACCATAGATCAGACACAAATAGTAGATGTGAACACTGGGAGTACGTACTTTAAATTTACTTATGTCATGTGTCCTTTGTACTGGCTTTCTCATAGAGTGCTGTACCCTTCTTTATGAGAGCATGGCATGGCATACTGGCTGGTCCTGTGCCAGTGTTTCACATACTGCATAATCAATTCCAAAGTTCTTAAGAGAGACCATCATGGTGTCCCAGGAGCACTTATGCTGATCCCCTTGGAATTGCTTGACCTCTGTGAGTTCTGCATAGAATAATCTTTTTGACAAGGATATTACTGTCATTTCAATAACATGATCAACCCATTGTAGTTGTACTGTCTTTTTTAATGTTGGAATTCTGGTCAGTTTATCTCAAGTAAGTACCTAAGTATCTGGTATCTTCTCCTGCCAGGTGATCTTCAGAATCTTCCTAAGATAATTTAAATGGAAGACTTTCAGTTTCATGAGATGGAGCTGTCCAGGTTTCATGGGCATATAGCAGTGAGTCCAGCACAAGGACTCCGTAGACCATCAATTTGGTAGTTAGTCTAATACTTCTTCCCTCCCATACTTTCTTTTGGAACCTCCCAAATACTGAGCTAGCTCTGGCAATGTGTGTGTTTCAACCTCATTGTAAATATGTCCCTCCTTGGAAAGAGTCCTGCCAAGGTAAATGAAATTGTGGACAATACTCAAAACATCTCCACTTGCTGTAATCCATGTTTCTACATATGGATGGTATGGTGCTGACTGATAGAGTACCTGTGTTTTCTTGTTGTTAATTATTAGCTGAAAATTAGCACAAGCAAAGAGAGCCAATCCATACTTTATTGCATCTCAGCTACAAAGGGTGCATTGAGTACACAATCATCTGCAAATAGAAGATAATGAATCACCATTACCTCTACTTTAGTCTTGGATTCTAGTCTTTTCAAACTGAAGAATTTGCTTTCTTTGTGACAGCTGACCTTGAGGCAAAGTTCATCCTCAGCAAATGAATTTGATAACATGGCTGAAAACATCATGCTAAAAAGCATGGAGGGTCAACTAGGTGGCACAGTGTTTAGAATACTGAATCTGAAGTCATACGGATTTGAATCCAAATCCAGCCTCAGACACTTAATGATAATCTAGTTTGTGACCTTAAGCAAGTCATCCCATTGCCTTTCAAATAAATACATACATATGTATAAATATACCTACACACATGCATACATAAATGAATGAATGAAAGAATGAATAAACAAACAAGAAAATAAACTAATAAGTCAATAAACAAATAAAATAAATAAATGAACAAATATATAAATAAAAACAATGAATGAATAATAAATAAATAATAAATCAACAGTAAACAAACAAATCAATAAATAGATAAACAAATAAATAAATAGATAGATAGATAAATAGATGAATGAATGAATAAAAAGAATGAGGGCAAGAATACATATTTATTTCACTCCATGGGTGATTGGGTAATCTACCTGACTTAGTCCATCTGCTAAAATGGTTTACTGGGGTATGGCCTCTTTGGTTGTTACAGCTTATTGAAGTCACAGGGGACAGTTAGGTAACTCAGGTGGACATCAGAGGTGGAAAACTACACTGTAAAGAGCTTGACAGCCATTACACCAAAGGTATTAGTCTTCCTTGAACACATTGTCATTTTTATTGCAACATTATCTCAAATGTATGCATTTATTTTTTCTACCTTTCTGCATTTGACTGTAAGTATTTTACACAGTATTATGTGATGAATTTTGGTACAATTTGTCATGTACAACAGAGAAAATAATTATGTTCTTTTTTACTCAAATTAAGTGATCCCCAGATGTTCCATCTTATCTAATTTATCTAAGATTTTATTCACCTTCTTAACTTCCTTCTGTTTATTTTGGGGTAGATTTATCTACTTCTGAGAGAGGGAGGTTGAAGTCCCCAATTATTCAAGTTTTACTGTCTATGGCTTCTTGTGATTCACTTAGCTTCTCTTCTAAGAATTTAGTTACATTACTCCTAGGTGTATATTTGTTTAATGATAATATAGTTTCATTACCTATTGTGCCTTTTAAGAAGATGTTATTTTCATACTTATCCCTTTTTGAGATCTATTTTTGCTTTTACTTTGCCTTAGATTAGGATAGTTAACCCTGATTTTTTTGTCTGAAGCATAATGTATTTTGCTCTGGGATTTTAATCTTTATACTATGTGTCAAATGAGTTTCTTATAAATAACATACTCTGCGATTCTGATTTTTAATCCTTTCTGCTCTCTACTTAAGTTTTATGGGAGAGTCCATCCAATTCACATTTATAGTTAAGATGACTAACTCTGTATTTCCCTCCATTTTATTTTCTCTCATTTATATTTCTCTTTCCTTTTCCTCTTATTTGTCCTCACCAAAGTTTTGCTCCCTTTCACCTTTAACTTTTTTTAAATGTCAAAATAAATGCTTCAGTTCATTTTTGCATATACCTTCACCTTCCCTTTTATCAGACACTTTTTTCACTTTCTTTCCCTTACTGCCCTCCTGCCTACTCATAGAATAAGATAGATTATGAACCCAAGTGGGAATGTTTCTTATCCCCTTTCTAAGCCAATTTTTTGAATAGAATTTACTCAGTGTTCATACTCTCCTTTCTATCCCTCTACTTCAAGAAGTCTTTGTGCCTCTTCACCTAGTACATTTATCCACAAATGCCTGGCCTTTTCCTTCTTTATATTTTTTATTGTTTTAACCCTGTTTTGTACTTTCATTCTTTTTTTTTTTTTATCAATTTGCACTCCTTTTAGCTGCCCTGATAGAAGTACCACCAATTAAGTATTGATTAATTGATTGCTTGATAAGCTGAAAGTATCATCAAAGTACAATCAACCTTGATCTGCATTCAAAATATATCACTTCCATACCTGCATTTGCACAGCTTATTCTTTCCTGAGTTTTTGATTTGGAGTATCAAAAGCTACTTATCACATAATATCACTGATACTGTGTAAAGTGTTTTTCCTGGTTCTGTTCATTTCATTTTCACTTAGTTCAAATATGACTTTCTAGGTTTTCTGAAATCTGTCACATCATTTCTTAATGAGCAAAAATTTTAGTTAAAAATATTTAAACCAGAACGTTTTTCTAAACATACCCCAATTTATTAAAATTTCCTAAATTTACAAATCTTTGGCAGTGTGAAAATGGTTGCGATAAATACTTTTGCACCTGTGGGTCTTTTTACCTCATCAATGATCTTTTATTGTGCATGTTTGATATAGACAAAGTATTATTTTTATTGAAAATACACAAAAAATAACTACTCAAATGATTTTTGTACATGTGTATCCTTTTTATCTTTTTCATGACCTATTTGGGATATTGAATGATGCTGAATCATAGTTCAGTTTTATTACCATTTGAGCATTCTTTAATTTCTAGTTAATTATTGCTTTCTTTACACTATCCTTTTTAATGTTCTTCTTACCATATATTGCTCAAAATATAATATATTTAATATCTCTGCTTCATTTGATTTTGAAGTTTTTATGCCCTCCTACATAATCACTTTTTTTGGTTGGTGACATATGGTGCCGAGGAAAAGATATATTTATTCCTGTTGTAGTTTACCTATTGTCAAAGGAAGGTGACTTCTATCTTTTCTATTTACTTAAGGAGGTAAAAAGCATACCTTCTTAACTTCTTTCTTTCTTTATTTTTGGTTTAATTTATTTATTTACCTCTGAAAGTGATAGCTCCCTAGTAGTTGAGTTTTATTGTCACTTAAATTCTCCTCTAAAAAATTACCTCTAAGAATCTGGATGTTATGTTACTTGGTGCATATATGTTTTGTACTGATTTTGCTTCATTAACTTTTAGCAAGATTTATTTTCTTTCCTTATCTCTTTAAATTAGGTCTATTTTTGCTTTTATTTGCTTGAGATCACAATAGCTGCTTTTATTATTTCAGTTCACATATAATAGATTCTGCTCTAGGAAAATCTTTACTATGTCTCTTTCTGCTTTAAAAGTGTTTCTTGTAAACAATACATTATAGCATTTTTTAAAAAAAAATCCACATTGCTATCTGCTTCCATTTTTACAGAGGAATTCAAACCTTTTACATTCAGTTTTCATTACTGCCTTTGTATTTTCCTACACACTACTCTTCCTATTCTTTGTTCACTACTTTCATCCTTTCCCTTCTCATCAGTTCTTCTTTCTACCACCTCTTCTCATTTACCCTTTCTTTTGTCTGTCCCAAATTCCATTTAATCTCTTATCCTCCCACTTCCCTGCCAGGTTGGAAAGATGTCATAATTCAACTATTGGATATATCATTATGTATTTGTGTCAATACTAATTAAAGTAGAGTTCATGCCTTGCTCATTGCCCTCACTCTTATTATCTGCTCATCTTTCAAGTTCCTTCCCACCTCTTAATGTGAAATAGTTTGACCCATTCTATCTCTCCCTTCTATTGTACCTCCAAATCCCCTGATTCTCATATTCTCATTTTTCATGCCATTCCCTCAGATTCACCTTGTTTGCATTTCTCATTCTATGTAAATTACTTTTAACTATATTTCTAATGATATAATTTTTAAAGTATCACTAATATCTCTTTTTTTATTCATATCTTATTTTTTTTCAAATACATGTCATGATAGTTTTTTAAACTTTCATTCATATGCATATGTATATTTTTATGTTACAAAGTTTTCTTCTACCTCACATTCCCAAACCTCTTGCCTCAGTGGCAAATAGTAAGGTGGATATCGTACATACACATTAGTGTTAACCATGTTTACAGATGAATCATTTTAGTATGAGGAATTGGGTGAAGGAAAAGAAATATAAAGAGAGATATTTTCTTTAAAAAGGAATGCAGCATTCATTATATTGTGAAGCATTATTTTTTGTTTTGTTTAATTTTTCTTGTTTTGTTCTTCTTCTCCTGGATAGGGATAACATTGTCCATAGCCTGTCTAATAGGGTTGTACTAGCTCTCTGAACTGTTGAGAGGTTGATCATTATCTCACCTTCTTTAGTATAGCAACCTATCAGGGCAGCTAGGTGGCACAGTGGATAAAGCACGGGCCCTGAAGTCAGGAGTATAGTAACCTATCTCCTGCAGAGAGAAAGCTTGCTCCCTCATTGCTAATATATAATTTTCAATTTCTTTTTCTTTATTTTGAGTGACAATTTGGTTTATTTATTTTATATTATTACAATAATTTTGTTGTGAGAGTAAACAGAAGACCCCCTCCCCTCAAAAAAGATAAAGAAACCTCAAGATTAAGCAGAGGGGAAAAAAAAGTGTATTTCAGTCTGTTCAGATTCCAATGACTCTTTCTGTGTGATGAGTTGCTTTCTTTGTCATAAGCCCATCAGAGACATTGCTTCAATATTTTTCCAACAGTCACTATTAGTAGCTGTATTTCCCTCCACTCTATTCTCAACACTCTCATTTACTCTATTCTCCCTCTCCTTTCAATCTGTTCCTGCTCAGAAGTGTATTATATCTGAGTGCCCTCTCCCATGATCTTCTATCTCTCTTCTATCACCAACTCTCCTCTCCTCTCTATTCCCTTTTATCCCATCCCTTTCTTCTCAATTTTTTTTTTTTCTGGAGGGGTAAGATAGTTTTCTATACCCCATGAGTGTGTATGTTATTTCCTCTGTGAGACATTTCTGATGGGAATGAAGGATCACTCATCCCCTTTGCCTTTCCCCATTCCACTCCATTGTAAAAGTTTTTCTTGACTCTTAATTCTTAGCCCCTTCTTCCTCTCCTTTCCCTTCCTCCTAGTAATTTCCTTTATCTCACATTGACTCCATCTTTATATCATATTTATCACTAAATTCATCTCTTGCTTGTGCCTTGTCTATATATTCTCCTTCTAATTGTTCTTATAAATGAGAAAGTTCACATGAATTATCAGTATTTTCTTTCCAAACAGGAATACAAGCAGTTCAACATCATTAAGTTACTCATAATTAGTGGTTCTTGATCACCCCCTCTATGCTTCACCTCAGTCCTGTGCTTAGAGATTAAACTTTCTGTTCAGCTCTAGTTGTTTCAGTAGGAAGGTTTGAAAGTCACCTGTTTCATTGAAAGTCCATCTTTTCCCTAAAAAGAGCATGTTCAGTTTTGTTGGGTAGTAGATTTGTGTCTGTTTTGTCTTCCAAATATAACATTGCAATTCTTTCTAGCCCTTAATGTTGATACTTCCAAATCGTGTAGTCCTGACTATAGAGTCATAGTCATTGAATTGCTTGTTTCTGGCAACTTTTAGTATTTTCTCTTTGACATGGGAGTTTTGGAATTTGTCTATATTATTTCTGAGAGTTTTTCTTTTGGGATCTCCTTCAGAAAGTGATAGATGAATTCCCTCAATTTTAGTTTACCTTCTGCTTCTAGAATCTTAGGGAAATTTTGCTGTTTTCTTTCTTGAAAAATGAAGTCAAGGCTCTTTTCCTAGTCATGAGTTTCAGGTATCCCAATAAATTTTAAATTATCTTTCCTGGATCTATTTTGGGGGTCAGTTATTTTTTGCAATGAGATGTTTCACATCTTCTAATTTTTCATGCTTTTGGTATTGTTTTATTGTTTCTTGGTTTCTCTCAGTCATCAGCTTCCTTTAGTCCCATATCACATTTTTTTCAGAGAACTTTTTAAATTTCCTTTTGCAGGCAGCTAATTCTGCTTTTGCAGACATTCTTCTATTCATTTGTCTTTTGACTGGCCTTTTCCATATGGCCTAAACTGGTTTTAAACATGTTATTTTCTTCCATATTTTTTTGTGTTTCTTTCACCAAGTTGCTCTCCTGGTTTTCATGATTTATCTGCATTGCTCTAATTTCTCCTCCCAATTCTACTGTTTTTCAAAGTCTTTTTTGAGCTCTGATGTAGCCTTAGACCATTTTCTATTTCTCTTGGAGGCTTTGGATACAGAAGCTTTGACTTTGTAGTCTTCTGAGGATGTGTTTTGATCCTCTGTGGGACAAAAGTAATTTTCTAAGATTAGATTTTTCTTTTTCTGTTGTTTTCTCATTTCCTCAGTCTATGATTTATTTTTCCCCACTTCCAAGGCTTTGGAGGTTCCCCCCACCCTCCGTTGGGACCTTAATTCCTCCAAGGTCTTATGAGAATCTCTGTCTGCTCTCTTTTCTGTGTTTTGATATGTGGATGTCTACAGGCCCTCCCCTCTGCTCTGGAGCTGTGAAGAGAGTCCCTGCTCAGCTATGGTAGTATGTGAGCCCAAACTACAACCTGGATCTGAGTGTGGACCTAATGCTCTGTCCCAGGGAGAGCAGAGAGACTTCTGCAGTCTCTCTCGACACCCTTATCATCTGTGGCCTGGTATTTCTGGAAGTGTTGGGTGGCTCCACTGATTGCAGCCTTAGATCCGAACTGCAGGACTACTCTGAGTCCAGGGCTCCACTCCATGCTCCCTCTGGCATGGCAGAGTTTTCTAACACCCCCTTCAAGTTGTCCTTGTGATCTCTGGGACAAGAGGTCTGGGCACCCTCCCACCATGGACTGAGGCTTCCCCCAGGGACCAAGGTACCCCAGGGGCTGTTCTTGGATGGCTGGAGCTGGTTTGTATCAGCTAGACTGTACTGTGACTCATTATGAACCCCCCCCCCCCCCCCCGCCAGGCCAACGAAACAGACTTTTATTGCGGAATTTCTAAGTTGTCTTGGACTGGGAAATTGTATCACTCATTCTTTCTGTGGGTTTTGTCCCTCTAAATTTTGGCTAGAGTTATAATTTGATGTGTTCAAAGTTTTTTGGGGCATGAGGTTCCAGTAATTCCTGTTTTTACACTGCCATCTTCGCTACTCCCTTTGCTTTTTCTTTTTTTAATTGCTAAAGCTACCATTTCCAATATTGTACTGAATAGTAATGGTGATAATGGATATCCTTGTTTCACCCTGAGCTTAGTGGAAATGCTTTACTTTATCCCCATTATATATAATATTCATTGATAGTTGTAGATGGATGCTACTCATTATTTTTAAGGAAAACTCCATTCATTGCCAAACTTTCCACTCTTTTTAATAGGAATGGATGTTATCATTTATCTAAAGTTTTTTCAGCATTTATTGAATAATTATGTTTTTCTTTTGGTTTTGATACACACACACACACACACACAAACATATATATATATATATATATATATATATATATATATATATATATATATATATGAATATATATATATAGGTTCAATTATGTTGACTGCTTTCCTAAGATTAAGCCATCTCTGACTACCTAGTATTAATCTTACCTGATCATAGAATATTATCATTGGAATAACTGGCTGTGATGCCATTGCTAAAATTTTATTTAAGATTTTTTCATCAGTGTTCATTAGAGAGATTGTAGTATCTTCTTCCTATATTGTAATATAAATGATTTAGCACTAATGATTTTCTTTTGCTTTCTTTTACATTTTTCCATGACTATATTTTTCTTGGGTTGTGATACTAGAAGTCAAATTATGCTTCATATTTTATCTTCTGCTTATGAAAACTTTACTTCTATTTCATCAAAAAAGTTTTCCCCTATCTATTATAGTAGACTTAACTTTTTCAAGTAAATGACTTTTGCAGTCCTAGCTATTTTGCCTTCCATAATATAATATTTTGTGATCTCTGTTCCTTTAATGTTGTAACCGCCAAAGCTTTTGTTTTCTCCAAACTCTGACTTTCTTTTCTTTCTGGCCACTTAACTTATTTTTCTATTGACCTGATAGTTCTAAAATTTGGCTATGATGTTCCTTGAAGTTCTTATTTGGGGATCTCTGGCTGAATTCTTTTTAATTCTTTGGTTCTGGACATCAGGGATATTTTTTTTCTTAGTTAAATGAACAGTTTAATGAAATCAGTTAAAGCTTGGTAATAGAGAGGAAATACATCAGCAGGAGAAGACACAGTAGCAGAAACTGTAACTCATCTCAGGTTTTACCCCCCAAGGATGAAGCCTTGTTAACAGGAGGTTCAGAGACTGCAGGAAGCTCCTTAATAGGGGAGATGTGTAAAACCACACATGGGGGATGACAGTAGTTGTTCTGATAGCAAGCACAAGTAGTAGCGAGAGAATTGAACTTCTTCACCAGTATATAATGTAACAACAACAAGATTATCGACAACAATAGTATCAAAGGAACACAATTAGAGCAAATACCATTTGTAAAGGCAACTAACTGGATGATGCAGTGGATAGAGTGTCAGCCCTGAAGTGAGGAGGATCTGATGTGAAGTCCAGGCTCAGACACTTACTAACCGTGTGACTTTGCAAAAGTCATTTAACCCTGATTGCTTCCCTGCATCCAAGACCTCTCCAGTCATCCTGATTCATATCTGGCCACTCGAGACCCAGATGGCTCTGTGTCCTGTTTCTGAAGATCAAACCTTCTGTTCAGCTCTGGCCATTCCAAAAGGAACATTTGAAATTCCCCTGGTTCATTGAAACTCCATTTTTTTTCCCTGTAAGAGGACATTCAGCCTTGCTGGGTAGTTCATTCTTGGCTGCATTCTAAGCTCTTTTGCCTTCCAGTATATTGCATTCCAAGCTCTTCAAGCTTCAATGTAGTTGCTGCTAAGTCCTGTGTGATCCTGACTGCAGCTCCATGATATTTGAACTGTGTCCTTCTGGTTGCTTGTAATATTTTCTCTTTGACTTGGGAGTTCTGCAACTTGACTATAATATTCCTAGGGGTTGGTATTTTGGGATCTCTTTCTCGGGGGGGAATCGGTGGATTCTCTCCATTTCTATTTTGCCCTCTGCTTCTAGAATATCAGGGCAATTTTCCTGTAGTAACTCTTTGAAAATGATGTCAAGGCTCTTTTCCTGATCATGACTTTCAGGTAGTCCAATAATTTTTAAATTATCTTTTCTAAGTCTGTTTTCCATGTCAGTTGTTTTTTCAATGATATATTTCACATTTTCTTCTAATTTTTCATTTTTTTTTGGTTTTGAAGTACTGATTCCTGATTTCTGGTAAATTCATCAATCTCCCTGAATTCTATTCTTTGTCTGAAGGATTTGTTCTCCTCAGAGAGTTTTCTTATCTCTTTTTCCATCTGGCAAATTTTGCTTTTTAAAGCATTCTTCTCCTCAATAACTTTTTGAACTGTTTTATCCATTTGACCTAAGCTGGTTTTTAGCATGCTATTTTCTTCAGCATTTTGGGGGGTTTCCTTGACTAGGCTGCTGACTTCATTTTCATGTTTTTCCTGCATCTCCCTCCTTTCTTTTCCCAGTTTTTCTTCCAACTCCCTTGTTTGATTTTCAAAGTCTTTTTTGAGCTCTGTCATAGCCTGAGCCCAATTTCTGTTTTTCTTGGAGTCTTTAGATGCAGGAGCTTGTGCTTCCTCATCTTCACACTGAGTATTTTGGTCCTTCTTGGGCTCATTTGCAAAATATTTCTCAATAGTCTTCCTTTTGTTTCTCTGCTTTCTCATTTTCCCAGCCTGGGTCTGTTTTGGGGATGCTTCCTGAGCTTTTGGGACACTCCCACAAGGGTCTCAGTGTGAAAGGCTCTGTCCTCCCTCCTGGTCTGTGAATGACTATAAGCACCCCCCTCTGCCACAGGGCTGAGGTGGGGGGGACCTGCTGTCGTATGTGGGGGGCCTAGACTTTGATCAGAATCTGAATGTGGTCAGAGACCCAGAGTCCTGTTCCAGAGGCAGAGGACAGAGCTGGGCAGTCTCTCTTATTTCCACTCCCTCAGCTTAATGGGCTCATGCCCTGGAGGCTCCTGCTTACCAGCTCAGCCTGCTTCTGTTTCCTGATCTGGGCTGGGGTGGCCATGCTGCTCTCTGTGTGTCCTGAGGACTGGGCTCCACATGCTCACTCTGGCAGAGTTCCCCCGCTATTCCCCCACTTTGTGCCCAGTGTTTCTCAGGGCGCAGCTCAGGAGACCCCCCACTGCTGTGAGCCATGGCTCCCAGCACCCTGTGGCTGCCTCCGGGAGGCTGAACTTCTTTGGCTCTGTGGTGCCACCCCTCTGGCAGGCCACCTCTCCGACCACAGGGAGCAGAACCTTTCTGCTCTTTTCCAGGTTACCTTGAGAAAGAGAACTGCCTCACTGGGTCCCTTTGTGGGTTCTGTCTCTGGAAAATTTAGTTAGAGTCCTTAGTTTATGAGTTTTATCAGAGAGCTCCTAAGACTAAATCCCTTCTTGTCACCTTCTTGGCTCCCAAGGGATATTTTCTCTGAAAAGTTCTTAACAGATTCTTTCCAAGTCTTCCTTTCAGTTATTGCTTTCAACTAGTTCAGTGATTCTGATTTTGTCTCTTCTGGATCTATTTTCTGATCTATTGGAAGGAGAGAAATACTATAATAAATGAGGGGAAATTATTGAAGCAATTTCTCTGATGCATTATGAAAAGTAATGCTCTCCATTTTGAAGACAAAGCTAATGGACATTATATATTTTTTCCTTTCACTTCTTTTTCTTGAGATTTCTCTTTCTTTGTGAGGTGTAGTGATTATGTCAACTATAACAATATGACTATTATGGCAATGTGAAAAAATAAATAAAAGAAAAGAGTTTTACTAAAACTGTTCTTGCTCTGCTCCCAAAAGATATAATTATAAGTTAATAAAAAGAACTACATTGTGATTTAATTAACAATTCACAGTAAGCAAAAAAAATCCATTTACATGCCCACATATATACACATTCCACATACAGTGAAAATAGTTAATTTGAAAAATATTCAAAAATTTCAAAAACATTCCAAAATAAAGAAAAGTGAATTCTACAGAATATTTAAATAACAATAATTTCAATTGTCTATATAGTCTATAAATAGTCTATATATATTGTCTACATAGTCTATATAGACTATTTGAAAAAATTTGGTGAAAAAGTTGTTCATCCAATGTCCTTATTTTAAACTAACATAATGCTGATGCCTAAATCAGGTATAGACAAAACAGACAAGAAAGTTATAGACCAACCTCCCTCATGAAAAATGATAGAAATACTATAAATGAAATATTAGCAGTGTTTACTGGAAATTATCACTAAGATAATGCATTATTATCAGGTAGGATGAATATGAGTTAAAAAGGGATGATTCAATATTCAATATATCAACATAACTCACAAAATCAATAAGACAGTTGAAAGAAATAATGATTATCACAATATATGCAGGATGTGATAATGACATCCATGCCTATGGAAAAAACTACAGAAGCAAGGAACTTTACCAAAAATAACAAGCAGTATCTGTATAAAAACAACAAAAAGAATTATATGTAATAAAATACAAACTAGCAGCATTCCCAATAAGATAAGGGTTGAAACAGGTATGTCTATTATCAATGTTATTCCATAATGTATTAGGAAATATTAGTTTTAGTATTAAGAAATGAAAAAAATTTTCAAACTAACTAAAGAAAAATTAAAATAGTCAGGAATCTAGCTCCCAAGACAAACCCAAATATATGAATACAATTGCAAAACACTTTTCTTTCTTTTTATTTAACACTTTAATTATATTTTTATTTATTTACACATTAGTAAAATAATCTTGCTGTAAGAGTAAAATTATTCCCCTTTACTCCACAAAAATAGAAAACCGTCATGAAAAATAAAGAGAAAAAAGAAAAAAATGTAATTTAATCTCTGTTCAGATACCATCAGGTCTGCATCTGGGAATATTTTTTATCATAAGTCCATCAGAGTAAATGCTTCCATATTTTTCCCTAGTTACCATTACTAATTATATTTCCTTCCATTCATTCCTCCCCACTCCTATTTATTCTATTTTCATTCTCCTTTCACTTTGCCCCACATTAAAAGTGTGCTATGGGGCAGCTGAGTGATACAATGGGAAGAACATCCACCCATGAATCAGGAGGACCCAAGTCCAAATCCGGCCCCAGGCACCCACAAACCACCCAGGCAAGTGATTCCCAGGTAGGCTACCCAATTCTACCATTCTGAAAAAAATATGTGTGCTGTATCTGATAACCTCTCCCAGGATCTATAATCTCCTCTATCACCTACACCCCTCCCCTTTCACCCTATCTCCTTTCTCCTATCCATTTACCTCTAGATAAGATAGAATTCTTTACCTCATTAAGAGTTTATGTTGTTTCCTCTTTGAGCCATTTATGATGAGAATAAATGTCCACTCATTCCCCCATACCTTCTTCACTTCCACCCTATTGCCAAAGCTTTTTCTTGTTTCTTTTATGACAAATAACAGCCATTCTACTTGTCCTATCCCTGTGTCCCAGTAATTGTCTTTTCACACATTGACTTCATCTTTAATATACTATACCTTCATATTCTGCTCTCTCCTGAGTCTTGTCTAAATATGCTCCCCCAACTGCTCTATTAATTGAGGTGTTTCTAATGACATATCAGTTTTGTCTTATCATGCAGTAATACAAAGCGTTCAACATCATTGAATTCCTCATAATATACTTCTGGTCCACCCTTTCTATGGGTCACCTGAGTCCTATACTTTGAGATTAAACATTCTGTTCTACTCTGTTTGTTTCAACAGTATAGTTTGAAATTCCACTATTTCATTGAATGAGCATCTTTTCCCCTGGAAAAGGATGTTCAATTTTGCTGGGTAGTTAATTCTTGGCTGCATTCTAAGCTATGGATTCTGAATACAGTTTAATTTTATGATGGTCTCACTTTTAAAGTTATGTTATGTATTTCTTTCTTTCTCATTTCCCCCAATTGGTTCTAATTCTTCTTTTTATAGCTTGATTAATATAGAAATGTATTAAACATGCTTTTGTATGTACAATCTATACCAAATTGAATACTGCTATGGGAAGTGGGGAGAGAAGAGATAATGGTAAAAAATGTGGAATTGTAGGCTGGCAAAAGAATGAATATTGAAAACTATCATTCCATGTAATAGAAAAAAATGAAATCATTACTAAAACAAGTTTTAGGAATTAAAAATGAGACCTAGATTGTTAGAGTGCATACCTGGTTGGGGGGTGGTATCATCAAGAATTATTGAGAAGTGGGGAAAAGGCAAGGTTTTGGAGGGGAAGATAATGAATTCAGTTTAGAATATGTAGAAGTTATGATGCTACAGTGCCATACTCTTTATTTGAATTAATATTCTGTTTGTTTTCCAATTATATACAATAGTAGTTTCTACCTATCATTTTTCTAAAGGTTTTGAAATTTACAATTTTTCCCTACCTTCCTTTCCCTCTCCTCACTTAGACAAGAAAGTGGACTGATGATGTTTACATTGTTTCCAGATCAAAATTGAATGTGTTGAGAGAGAAATCATATCCTTGAGGAAATAAATAACATATTAGAGATAGCAAAATTATGAAGTGCATAAAGACACATTTAAAAAAAAGTATTGAAGAGGGCAGAGCCAAGATGCCAGTGTGAAGGCAGCATTTTGCAGGAACTCCTTCACCCCAAACTCCAAAAATCAACAAATGATGACTCTAGTCAAAATTTAGAGGGTCAGAACCCACAGAAAGACTGAGTGATACATTTTCCCAGTCTGAGATATCTTAGAAGTTCCACAGCAAAGGTGTGTTTCACCAGGATTGGGGGGTGTTAAAAAAGCCCTGGCCACAGCACAGAACAGCACAGCACAGCCCAGCCCAGCCCAGAGATCACCAGTAACAGCTTGAAGGGGCAGGGAGAGAATTTTGCTACACCAGAATGTGTGTGGAGTGTGGAGTGAGGAGCACTAGCTACAGAATCTGCAGTGGGAATCTGGAGAATGCAGCATGTAACCCCTGAGATGGTAAGGAGTCAGGGAAGTCTGCAGAGATTTCTCTGCTCTCCCTTGGAATAGGACTCTGCTCTTTGCCTACACTGAGGTCCAGGTTGCAATTTGGGTGTCCATACCAAGATAGCAGGATCCTCCTTATAGCTCCAGGGCAGAGGAAAATACCAGGGCCATCTACATATCAAAGCACAGGCAAGAGAGCATAAGACCTTGGAGGAATAAAGGTCCCAGTAGGGTATAGCCCTCCAAAAAAACCCCAAAGCCTTGGAAGTGCTGTCTTGAGCTGAGGATATGAGTAAACAACAGAAAAAGAAGAATTTGACCATAGAGAACAACTTTAGTCCCATGGAAGTTCAAAACACATAATCAGATGATGACATATCCAAAACATCCAAGAGAAAGAGAAAATGGGTTCAGAATAGGGATGAGCTCAAAAAAGATTTTGAAAAGCAATTAAGGGAGATGGAGGAAAAATTGGGAGGAAAATAAGAGCAATGCAGAAAAATAATCAAAAATCCAAATCAACAGCTTAGTGAAATAAATATAAAAAATACTGAAGAAAATAACATGTTACAAACAGTTTAGGCCTAATTAAAAAAAAAAAAGGAAAACGAGAAGAAGAATGCTTTAAAAAGCAGAATTGGCCAACTGGAAAAGGAGATTTAAAAAAAGCTCTCTGAAGAAAATAACTCCTTCAAATGAAGAATGGAACTAAAGGAAGCTGATGACTTTGCAAAAAATCAGAAAGAAATAAAACTCTTCCAAAAAAAGCCAAAAATTAGAAGAAAATGTGAAATATCACACTGGAAAAACAACCAACTTCAAAAACAAATCCAGAAGAAATAATTTAAAAATTATTGGACTATCTGAAAGCCATGATCAGAAGAACCTACACTTTACTTTTCAAGAAATAATATAACAAAATTGCCCTGAGATCCTAGAAGCAGAGGATAAAATAGAAATTGAGAGAATTTACCAGTCACCTCCTAAAAGAGATCCCAAATAATAAACTTCTAGGAATAATATAGCCAAATTCCAAAACTCCCAAATCAAAGAGAAAAATTCTAAAAGCTGTCAGAAACAAACAATTGAATTACTAGGGCTCCATAGTCAGGATTACACAGGATCTGGCAGCATCTACTTAAGGACTTGTAGACATGGGAATATGGTATTCCGGAAGGCAAAAGATCTTGGTTTACAATTGAGAATCAATTACCTGGCAAAACTGAACATCCTCATTTCAGGGAAAAGATGGATTTTCAATGAAATGGGACTTTCAAACTTTCCTATTGAAACAACCAGAGCTGAACAGAAATTTTGCTCTCTAAGTACAGACTCAGGTGAACCCTAGAGGGAGTGGAAGAGAAGGACTTATTAAGAGGAAGTTAATCATATTGAACTTTTGTATTCCTGCATTGGAAAAAGATATTGATAACTTATATGAACTTTCTCCTTTATAAGTTGTTAGAAGGAGTGGAATATAATGATATAACATAGCAAAAAGTTGGAGTCAATGGGTGATAAAGGAAATTAAGGAAAAGGAGATGAAGAAATTTCACATGTGAGTCAAGAAAAACTTTTGCAATGGAGTGGAAAGGGGGCAGGCAAGGGGGAATGAGTTAGCCTTCATTCTCATCAGAAATGGTTCAGATAGGAGGTAACATACACACTTATTAGGGTGAGGAAATCTATCTTACCCTAGAGAAAAATGAGAAGAAAGTGATAGGATAAGGGGGAATGGGGGGTATGGGAAGGGGGGAATAGGTGATAGAAATGAGGGAAAATCGAGGGAGAGGATACTCCAATTCAACTCACTTTTGCACAGGGCTAGGATCAAAGGAGAAAGAGAATAGAATAAATAAGAGTGGGGAGAAATAGAGTGGAGGTACAGCTAGTAATAGCAACTGTGGGAAAAATACTGAAGCAACTTCTCTGGTGGACTTATGATAAATAAAGCAACTGACCCCAGAAATGGAGCCATTGGAATCTGAACACAGACTGAAGTACATTTTTTCCTCTCTCTCTCTCTATTCTTGAGGATTCTCATCTTTTTTTGGGGGGAGGGGGTTTATGTTTACTCTTATAATACATTCAATTTAAATTAATGTATAGCATGGAAACAATGTAAAGACCATCAGACAGTCTTGTGGGGGGGGAGGCAAGGGAGGGAGGAATTGTAAAATTCTAAACTTTACAAAAAATAATAGGTATATTGAATCAAGGGAATAATTTATGTAAAAACAATATTGTAAAGGCAAAACATTTGAAAGTTTTAAGGACTATGATCAATCTATTTCTTCATCATTCTGCCCCTTTATACCATTAAAAAGAAAAAGAAAAGCATTTTGTTTAACAAATACGCATAGTCAAGCAAAACAAATCCTCTCACTGGTATTGTTATAACACACACATATGCATCCCTACATACATAGGTGTGTGTCATTCTTCATTATATATCCTTCACCTTTCTGTTGGCAGGGGGAGTAGCATGATTCATCATCACTCATTTGGATAAGTGTAATATTCTTTTTGCTTTTTGATAGGATAAAGGGGTAGAAAATGAGAAAATAGATTTCTATGAATTAAAAAAAAAACTTTAATTTAAAAAAATGACTTAGTGCTTTGACTATTGACTGCTGGCCACTACAATCACTGATTTGTGAATCAGGGAAGGAACTTTACAATTTTTTTCCCAAATCTTGCTTCCCTCCCCCCGCCCCCCAAAGAAAGCAGTCTGTTAGTCTTTACATTGTTTAAATAATATATATGTGTGTGTGTGTGTGTGTGTGTGTGTGTGTGTGTGTGTGTGTGTGTAAAATTCAAAACAAATTAATTAAATTTTAAAAAGAACCCAAGAGAAAGGGGATTTCAGTGAAGACTTGGAAGACTTCTATCAACTAATGCTGAGCAAGATGATCAGAACCAGAAGAACAATGCACACTGAAATAGCAACATGGGGGTGAAAATCAGCCTTAATGGAGTTGCTCATTCCATCAATGCAATGATCAGTGACAATTTTATATTATCTGCTATGGAGAATACCATCTGTATCCAAAGAAAATTCTGTGGAGTTTAAACAAAGAAGAAAATCTATTATCTTCATTTGTTTTTCTTAGTTCGTGAAGAGTAAGATTTATTTGAGGAGTAGGTATACAAATATGTAGAAAAAGAAGATTAGAAGTGGAGACTGTAACTTTCAGCAAAAATGCCTCCAGGAAGATAGGATAGAGGAATAAAAATACCTTTCCCTTCTAACAAGGAGCATTGTTCTTTCTGTTAATAATGGCCAATTTGAGAAGTGTGAGATGGTACCTGAAAGATGCTTTAATTTGTATTTCTCTAATCAGTAATGATTTAGAGCAATTTTTCATATGAATATAAATCACTTTGATTTCCTTATCTGTAAATTGCCTTTGCATATGGTTTGACCATTTGTCAATTGAGATAGGTTGCCTTTTTTTATAAATTTGACTAAATTCTCCATATATTTTAGAAATGAGTCCTTCAAAAGAAATACTAGTTGTAAAAATTGTTTCCCAATTTACCACATTTATTTTTATCTTGGTTACAATGGTTTTGTTTGTGCAAAAGCTTTATAATTTAATGTAATCAAAATTAACTAATTTTATTTTAATGATGTTCTCCATCTCTTCCTTAGTCATAAACTGCTTCCCTTTCCATAGATATGACCAAGAAACTATTCATTGATCTAGTTTGCTTATGATATTGTCTTTTGTATCTAAATTCTGCACCCATTTTGCTCTTATCTTGGTATAAGGTGTGAAATATTGGTCTAATTCTACATTCTGACATACTAACTTCCAACTTTTCCATCAATTTTTTATCGAAGAGAGATTTCTTGTCCCAGAAGCTAGACTCTTTGGGTTTATTAAACAGTAGAATATTGTAATAGTTTCCTGCTGACTCTTTTGCACCTAATCTATTCCACTGATACACCACTCTATTTCTCAGCCAATACCAAGCAGTTTGGATGACTGATGCTTTATAATATAATTTTAGATCTGGTAAGGCTAAACCACCTTCTTATGCACTTATTTCATTTAATCCAATTAGTTTCCAATTAGTTTTATGTCTATCTTGCCTTGTCCCATTATTGCATGTGATTTTTGTTGCATTATGATCTGCAAAGAAAATATTCGGGGCAGCTAGGTGGCGCAGTAGATAAAGCACAGGCCCTGTAGTCAGGAGTACCTGGCTTCAAATCCGGTCTCAGACATGTGATACTTACCTAGCTGTGTGGTCTTGGGCAAGCCACTTAATCACATTTGCCTTGCAGAAACCTAAAAAAAAAAAAAAGGAAATATTCATTATTTCTGCTTTTCTGCATTTGATTGTGAGATTTTTATACCCTAGTACATGGTCAGTTTTTGATTAATTGCCATGTACTGCCAAAAAAGTTATATTCCTTTCTTTCCCCATGCAATTGTCTCCAAAGATCTATCATGTCTAGGTTTTCTAACATGTTATTTACCTCCTTAACTTCCTTCTTGTTTATTTTATCTTAAGATTTATCTAAATCTGAGAGAGGGAGGTTGAAATCTCCCACCATTAGAGTTTTGCTGTTAATGTTTTCCTATAAATCTTTCAGCGTCTCCTCTAATAATTTGGATGCTACACCAATTGGTGCACATATATTTAGTACTGAAATTGCCTCATTGTCTATGGTAGCATTTAAGAGGATATAGTTTCCTTTCTTATCTCTTTTAATGAGATCTATTTTAGTAGCTGCTTTGTTTGAGACAAGGATTGCTACCCCTTCATTTTTCATTTCAGCTGAAGGAAAAATACATTCTGCTGCAACCTTTCACCTTTATTCTGTATGTAGCTCTCTGCTAAAAATGAATTTCTTGAAAGCAGCATATTGTAGGATCCAGCTTTTTAATCCACTCTGCTATTCACTTATGTTTAATATGAGAGTCCTGAATTACTTCAATTTCTTCCTCATTGGTATTATAATTACTAACACTTTATCATGCTCCCTGCTATCTTCTGTCTCCTTGTATCTTCCCCTTTGCTCATTTTATCAGTATTCCCTAGTATTTTACTTCAGAAAAATACCTACTTCAGGATATTTGTGCCCATATATACAACTCCCCTCCCCTTCATTTCCCCTTTACCTTTTCCCCTTATTCCTTCCTTTCCTTCTGATACTTCCTCGGTTCTTCAGTCTTCCCCTTTCCCATTTTGATATTTGAAAGGTAAGATAAGTTTCTTAACTGAGTGTGTGTATGGTAATCCTTCTTTGAGCCAAATTGATGAGAGTAAGGTTCAGGTGATTCTCAATTGCACCCCCTTCCCCTCTCTATTGCAATAGTTCATTTGTACCACTTCATGTAATTTTATTTACCCCATTCAGTCTTCTCCATCCTCCTGTCACATTCCTGTCCCCCCTTTTGAAGGATATGTTTTGAAATCATTATATCAGAGTCATACAGAAGTAAAGAATGCCCATTACTTCTGGCTAAGTATATTCTCTCTAATAGAGCTACAATTATTGAGAGTACGAGAATCTTTTTTCCAGGTGGGGATTTTAGACAGTTTAGTCTTATTGGATAGCAGGTTTTTTTCATTTCCCTTTTTTTCCTTTTCATGTGTAGTTTGTTTGCAGTCCAAATATTCTATATTGTTCTGGGCTTTTCATCAGGAAAAGTTGGAAATTTCCTATTTTGTTAAATGCCCATCTTTTCCCATAATAGAGAAAGCTCAATTTTAGAGGATAGTGAATTCTTGGCTGTATTCCAAGTTCCCTTGCTTTTAAGAATACCATATTCCAGGTGTTGATGGAGCAAGGTTTTCTGTAATACATACTGTGGCTCCTTGGTATCCAAATTGTTTGTTTCCAGCTGCTTGAAGGATTTTTTTTCTTTTATCTGATAGTTCTGGAATTTGACCATAATATTTCTTGTTTTGATTTCTTTTTTTCATTTTGGGATCCCTTTCAGGAGTGGATCTATGTATTCTCTCAATAACTTTTTTGCCCAATGGTTACATATTATCAGAGCAATTTTCATTCAATAATCCAGAAATTTTGATCCAGGCTTTTTTATCCTGAATATATTCAGGAAGCCCAGTGATTCTTAACTTGTCCTTCCTGGATATATTCTCTAGGTCAATAGTTTTGCAGATTAGCTATTTGGTATTTTCTTCTAGTTCTTCAGGTTTTGGGGCTTTTTAAAGAAATTCTTATTGTATCATGAAGTCATTAGTTTCCATAGAGTTCATTCTTTTTTTAAGATAAGATTTTTTTCCTTTATTTACCTTTTGCAACTCCTTTTCCATTTGGTTATTTCTAGTTTAAAAAAAAGCTTTCTATTTACCCAATTGTGGTTTTGAGAGAATAATTTTCCTTTTTCACTTGTGTGATACTATTTTATGGGAATTTGTTTTCTTGTTGCAAGTTATTAATTTCTCTTGCAGGGTGGTAATG
Source organism: Macrotis lagotis (assembly GCF_037893015.1). Classification (NCBI taxonomy): domain Eukaryota; kingdom Metazoa; phylum Chordata; class Mammalia; order Peramelemorphia; family Peramelidae; genus Macrotis; species Macrotis lagotis. Next base: position 369,692,196 of record NC_133666.1, read on the forward strand.
TTCTCTTGGGTTTCTTTTCCCAATTTTTCCAGTTGATTTTTAATCTCCCTCCTGATCTCCTGTAAGAAGTCTTTTTGGGTTGGAGATCAATTCATATTCTCCTCAGAAATTTGATCTCTTTCTGAGTTAGGGTCTTTGCTTTTGAGGTGACTCTCAATGAACTTCCTTTTCTGATAGACTTTCTTCATTTCCCTAGGATCTTGTGTTTGGGCAGATCTGTGATGGTGGCACAAAACAAATCTGCTCCCATAGCATTTTCCTACCAAAGATATATGAAGTCTTTACTCTGACATTCTTGCTACAGATCCCACCAAGAAAAAGAGAAGATGCAAAGAAGTTTTGAACTGTAGAAATTGTGGTGGATCTTCTTTTAACGTTTGTCACATTGGAGAAGACAAACGGGGAAGTAAATTCAGGAGGCGTGTAGGGTGAACAAAGCCAGCAGGAGATTTTAGGCACAGTACAATTCAGATCTCCAACAGTTTAAAAATAACAGAAGTCCTGGCAGCTAGATAGCAAGCCAGCAGAGAGGATCACAACCCCAACCAAAATCTGAACCCTGACAGTACCAGAGTAAAAAACAGGACTAGGTTGGGAACAATCCTTGTTAAGTCAGGACATGGAAATAAAGGAGGAAACAAACTTGTGCAAAGGCAAGGCCTGGACTTCAAAGACAACATCTTGTTCAACAGTGGGCCAGGGATCAGACACCAATGCTAGCAAAATAACAGCTTGGATCGATACTCCACATACCCCCAGAGCAGAACTACAGCTACAGAAAATGAACAAAAAAGCTTAACCAGCACTCACTGTAGAAAAATACTTCACAGATAAAGCTGACAGCAATGGCATGTCTGAAGAAGAAGGCAATGAAAAATTACTCACAGAAGAAGCATCAAAACAGTATATAAATGGAACTCATATAAAAACTCATCAAAGAATCTTTAAAAAGAATTTAAAAACCAAAGAAGAGAGGAAGAAGAAAAATGGAAAAAAGAAATAAAATCATGCAAGAAAACTGTGAAAAGTTGACTAGATTACTCAACAACTTTAACAAAGAAACACAAAAGGTAATTGAAGAAAATAAAAATCCTAAAAACTAGAACTGAACAATTACAAACCAATGATTCTATAAGACTGCCAGATTTCATCAAACAAAAGGAATAGGCTGAAAACATTGAAGAAGATGTAAACTACCTTCTAAGGAAAATTAATGACTTAGAAAACAGATCTAGAATATATAATCTATGAATCATTGGACTACTAGAAAGCCTGGAACAACAGAAGAATCTGGAAAACATCACACAGGAAATGATAAGGGAAACACTGCCCCAATGTCCTAGAGCAAGATACCAATAAACAATTTCAAGAATCCACAGAACCCCTCCAGAAAGAGACTAGGATAAAAAACTACAAGGGCTGTAATAGCCAAATTCAGGAACCCTCAAATAAAAGAATGAGTATTGGTGTTTCTGTATGTGATGAGGTAGAGGAGTTCTGAGGTATTGGAAGGGAAGCTGTGTGATTTAAAGTAGTATCAATATGAATGCTGAAATTGCCTAATATGCAAGGAATATTTCAAAAATAAGACTGTGAGTTAGGTATTTAATTCATTGAAGAAGAAAGGGAGAAATCCTAGAGAATCATAAACAAAAACACCTGGTACTTCACAGGTATTTATTTAATATTGGCTGATTAATTGGTTGATACAGCATCATATATAAATTTTAGTCCAAAAATATAACTGCAAAATTAAAGGTATAATATCTGTTTAAACAATTAGTTAACCTTGCTGTGTTTTTTAAGGTTTTTTTCTAATATTTAATTTTTAAAAAATTAAGTAAACTGCAGACAAAAGCAAGTTTAATCATTTATATACAAACCTTAAATTTCAAATTCTCTCCCTTCTTCCAACCCCAGTAGCTCCACTGAAAAACAAGTTATGTGGAGTAGGTTAAAACTATGGAGCCAAGAAATATATTACTACAGGAATCATGCTGTAGAAGTAAATGTAATAAGCCTCACACAAAGAAAGAGAAACCTTAAGAAAAATAAAGGTAAACAATAAAAGTATCCTTCAGTCTATGTTCAGATCTCATCAGTTCTTTCTTTTGGGATGGATACCTTTTTTTTTTTTCTCATAAGCCCATCAGAGAAATTGCTTCAATGTCCTTTTCACACAGTTCTTATTTTAGTTATATATTGCTCCATTCTATTCTGCCCACCACCATTTCTTCTTTTCTTCTATTCTCTCTCTCTCTCTCTCTCTCTCTCTCTCTCTCTCTCTCTCTCTCTCTCTCTCTCTCTCTTCACCTATTCCCTCCTAAAAAATATGCTTCCTACCCTCTTCCACAGTCTTTCCTCTCTTCTTTCTCCTACTCCCCACTACTCTGCCCTGTCCCCTTTCTCTCATCCCTTTTTCTCCTATTTTCCACTACGTTAAAAATAAATTTCTATACCCAAATGACTGTATGTGATATTTTCTCTCTGAGTCACTGCTGATGAAAGTAAAGAATATCTCACTCCCCCCTCAATTTCACCCTTTTCCACTCCATTGCAAAAGCTTTTCGTTGTCTCTTTTACATGAAATAACAGCCGATTCTACCTTTCTTTTTCCATTCACAAGTACATTACTTCCTCACCCATTACCCTCTGCTTTCCAATATATTACAACTTTAAATTGAACTCTCTCCCATGCCTATCAGATATATATATATATATATATATATATATATATATATATATATATATATATATATATATATATATATATATGAAAGTTTATATGAGTTATCAGCTTCATCTTCCTATGCAGGAATACAAGTAGTTCAACATCATTAAATCCATCATAATTTGCCCTTCCCATCAGTCCTCTCTATGTTTCACCTATGCTTAAAGATAAAACTTTCTGGTCAGTTCAGGTCATTTCATCAGGAATGCTTGAAACCCCCCCATTTCATTAAATGTCCTTCATTGTCCCAGAATTGCTGGATAGTTGGTTCTTGGTGGTAACCTAATACATTTTGCCTTCTGGAATATCATATTCCAAGCCTTTAGAGCCTTTTGTGTAGAAATTGCTAAACCTGGTACTATCCTGAATGTAACTATCATATTTGAATTTTTTTATGGCTGCTTGTAATATTTTCTCCTTGACTTGGTAGTTGTGAAATTTGTCTATAATATTCCTTTTGGTTTTCATTTTGTAATCTCAGGAGGTGATTGGTGGATTATTTCAATTTTTATTTTACCCACTGCTTCTAGAATATTACACTAATTTTTGGGGAGAATTTTTTCATAAATCAAATCTGGAGTCAAATATGGTCATGATTTTCAGGTAGTCCAGGGTTTTTGGGGGTTTCTTTTTTCTTTTTTAGTTTTTGCAAAGCAATAGGGTTAAGTGGCTTGCCCAATTCCACGCAACTAGGTAATTATTAAATGCCTGAGGCCAGATTTGAATTCAGGTACTCCTGAATCCAGGGCTGGTGTTCTATCCACTGCGCCACCTAGCTGCCCCTAGTCCAGTGTTTTTAAAATTAATTTTCCTGGATCTTTTTTCTAGGTTAGTTGCTTTTCCAATAAGGTAGTTCACATTTTCTTCTAGTTTTTCATTCCTTTTGTTTTGTTTGATTGAATTTATTTCTCTCAAAGTCATCAGCTTTGAAAAAATTCTTCTTTTCCATCAAGTCAATTCTTCATTTTAAGACATCATTCTCCTAATTCACCTTCTGAACTGTATCTATCCATTTGACCCAAACTGCATTTTTTAGTTATTGATATTTTATGTAATTTTCCCAATTGCATTTTATGAAAGCTATTTAACATTCATACACACACAAATATATATATATATATATATACACAAATATATATATATATATATTTGAGTTGCATAATTTCCTTCAATTCTCCCTTTCCACTCCCCTCACCTCAGCAGCCAACAGTCTGATAAATATTGTGCATACTTGTTTTTATTTAATATGTTTACAAATTAGTTGTTTTTGGTATGAGAAAATAAAATTAAGGGAAAAGAAAGAAAACCATGAGATAGGAAAAAAAAACTTTAGCAAATTATTTAAAAGAAAATACAGTGAGGCAGTTAGATGGTTCAGTGGATAGAGCACCTTTCAAGGAGACAGGAGGACCTGAGTTCATATCCAGCCTCATACACTTAATGATTAACTAGCTGTGTCACCTTGGGTATTCACTTATTCCAATTGCCTTGAAAAGAACAAAAAAAAAAAAAGTGAAGGCAGTGTTCATTCAGATTCTGTAGGGTTTTGTTTTCTTTTGCTTTTCTTCCTCTGGATATGTACAGCATTCTCCCTAGCAGCTCTCTATACTGCTGTGAGGAGTTGCATCCATCAAATTTGATGGATAAATTCACAATGTTTTCATTAATCTATACAATGTTCTTTTGGTTCTCAGATTCAGATCCTATAAGTCATTCCATGCTTTTCTAGAGTCTAACCGTATATGCTTTTTATAGAACAATAGCATGTCATAACATTCATATACCATTCTGCCATTCTCTACTTAATGGGCATTCCTTCAATATGCAACCACACCAAAAGAACTGCTATGAATATTTTGGAACATATGGAACTTTCCCCATTTTTATGATTTCTCCTGGATAGAGACCTAGTTTTGGTCTGGGAAAGGGTCAAAGCAGTTCCATTACTCTTTGGGTAGCATTCTATATTGTTCTCCAGAATGGTTGGCTCAGTTCACAACCCTACTATCAATACATTAATATCCCAGTCCTCACACAATTTTTCCAGTATTGATCATTTCCCCCTTTTTTTCATCTAACCAATCTCATACATGTGAGGTTGATCATAGTAGTTTCAATTTACATTTCTCTAATCAGAAATGATTTGGATGGGGGCAGTTAGGTGGCAAAGTAGATAGACCCCTTGTCTTGGAGTCAGAGGGACATGAGTTCACATCTGGTCTCAGACATTTCATAATTACTCAGCTATGTGACCTTTGGCAGGTCACTTAACCTCTTGTCTCGCAAAACAATTTGATTTGGAGTAGTTTTTATAGGATTATATATAGTTTTAATTTTTTTTTATTTGAAGACACTCAGTTCATATCCATTAACTTCTTATCAATTGGACAATAACATATAAAGTTATAAATTTCATGCAATTACATATATATTTTTGAAATGTGACCATTATCAGAACCCCTCACTGTGACAATGATTTCCCAGCTTTCTCTTTTCCTTCTAATTTTTGAACTATTGTTTTTATAAATATAAAAGCTTGTTAATTTTATATATAAAAGTCAGTCATTTTGAAATTTATAACATACTCTAATTCCTTCTTGATCATAAATTTCTCCCCTTTCTAAAGCACTTTCGACTAGATATTTCTTCACCTGGTAATTGGTCTATGGTATCACACTTTAAGTCTAAATCCGTTATTCAACTTGATCTGATTTTGGCATAGAATTTGAGATATGGTGTATGTCTAATTTTCACCATACTATTTTCCAATTTTCCTAACAATTTTTATTTAAATAATGAATTCTTATTACAGAAGTTAATTTCATTGGCTTATCCAAAACTTGATTACTGTAGTCATTTTTTGTTGTTTCTTTTGAACCTTTCCTAATCCACTGATCCATTGTTCTATTTCTTAGTTAATATCAGGCAGTTTTGATGATAGTTGATTTATAGTATAGTTTTAGATCTGGCAGCGCTAGGCAACCTTTTTTTCCCATATTTTTTTCATCTGTTTCCTTGATATCCTTGCCTTTTTCTTGTTCCAGATGATTTTTTTCCTATTTTTTCTTCTAGCTCAATAAAATACTGATTTGGTGGCTTGATTGATATGGTACTGTATAAATAAACTAATTTGGATAGAATTGACTTTTTTTACTATATTAGATACACTTAACCATGATTAATTGAGATTTTTACAATTATTTAGACAAATTTATTTGTATGAGAAGTACTTTATAGCTATGTTCATGCAGTTTCCGAGTTTGTATTAGGAGGTAGATTTCAAAGTACTTATATTGCTTTTATATTAAATGGAGTTTCTCTTTGATCTCTTGCTCTTGGACTTTATTATTCATATATAGAAATGATGATGACTTATGTGGGTTTCTTTTGTATCCTGCTACTTTGCTGCATTTGTTAATTGTTCAAGTATTTCTTTAAATGATTGTTTTGGGTTCTCTAAGTATACTATCATATCATATGTAAGAAGTGAAAACTTTTCTTCCTCATTGCCAATTCTGATTCTATCATTTTCTTTTTCTTCTCTTATTACTAAAGCTAACATTTCCTAATACTATATTGAATTGTAATGGTGAAATGGCCATTCTTGTTTCACTCCTGAGCTTACTAGTGATGCTCTGAATTTATCCCCATTACATATTTGTTTATTTTTTCAATAAATACTGCTTATTATTTATTATTAATACATGTTTATTTATTCCTATATTCTCCAGTCTTTTAACTGGAATGGATGTTGCATTTTATCAAAGACTTTTTTCAGCATCTATTGAGATAATCATATGATTTCTTTTGGTTTTATTATTGATATGTTCAGTCATGTTGAGTGTTTTACTAATATTGAATTATCCCTGCCTAGCTGATTAAAACCTTACCTCCTTTTAGTTTTGTATCCTAGTTATAATTTGCTTTACTCTTATTTAAGATTCTTTTCATCAATATTCATTAGGGAGATTGATATATAATTTTATCTATCTGTTTTGGTTCTTCCTAGTTAAATATCAAGATCCTATTGGGTCATAAAATGAATTTGCCAGAACTACCACATTTTCCCCATGCTTATGACACACCCTTTTAATAAAAATTTGGGGGTCTAAAAACTGAGAGTATGTTATAAAATGGTTGTAGATTTTTTTACTTGCATTTCCTGCTTTTTCATTCTGGTCTTTGAGCTCTTTTATTTTTATTTTGCATTTCTTACTGGTGTATTAGGTTACATTTTGCCATTCAGTCCAGAAATGGCTCAGAAAATATCTTTGTACAGAGCTGAATAAGTGAATTGAAATCATGCTGCTGGACAAAAGTTTGGTCCCCCTCTAACTGAGAAAACAACCTGAGACTGGCTATAGGAAGAAGAAACTCTACTGCAAATGCCATGGCAGAAGAAGACCGTGAGTGGCAAGTTAGCAAAATGACCTTATTTAGAAAAGGAATTGAAGATATAGATTGAAGAGTAAAGGGCAATTGTAATTCTTTTGTCTACAAAGATGGTTCTGCATTAAGCAAGACTTGCGGAATAAGAAGAAGTTACTGATTTCAAAGGAGGACAAAATTGGTGCTTCAGGTTCATGAAATGAAATGGACTAAGTATGTGTGCATGCTCTAGGTTTTCCCAAAAGATGCATGAAAGCTATGAGTAGAAGGTCGTTGAATTTCACCATTTTGTCATTCAATATTGGATGACACATCAGTTTGATTTGCTACAGATTGTAAATATGGGCAAAGTTCGCCTTCAATTTGATGACCCAATAAATAGAATTATTGATAAGAAGGGGGTTAAAACTAATTGTGAAGACAAGTAGACATGAAAAGAGCCATTATACAATTGTTCTAACTTCTTGCGCTGACAGAACCAAGCTGCCTCCTATGCTGATTTTCAAAAGCAAAACAATGCCAAAAGAATACATTTCTCAAGGAGTGATTGCCCATCTTCATGACAATGGTTGGATGCATTAGAATGGGATTAAGATCTGGTCTGAGAAAGTTTGGAGCAAGAGATCAGGTGGGCTCTCATGCAAACCTGCCCTATTGGTGCTTAATCAGTTCAGGGCATAACAACAAACATAACAACAAGCACAAAATACATTTGCAGAGCAAAATCCAAAACTTGCCATCATATATGGAGGCTTGACATCCTAGCTTCAATAACTTGATGTCAACATTAAAACCTCTTCAAAACTGACATGAGAGATTAATGGAAGCAATTAATGAAGTCTGCTGGGGACAATTTGACACCACCAGTAGGAGTGAAGAAATCAGCTATAGGAGAAGTTTGTACCTGCATGAAAAGATCCTGGGATAATATCAAGATGGAGATCATTGTTAAGTCATTTAAGAAGTGTAGCATTTCAAAAGTCATAGCTGGTACTGAGGACAAGAAAATATATGAATTCAGTGATTCATCATCAAACATAGATGAGAACAATGGATGGGAGTTTTGACAGTGTTGAAGAGAAATGGGAATTTGATTATCAATAAAACGAGTTCAATAATTTTGTGCAATACATTTTTTTCAAAATTCAGGCCCCAAAATTAAGCTGTGTCTAAAACATGGGAAAAGAGGGTACTTTTATTTTTTTAATAGTTTATGTGAAATTGAAATCAATTCTTCCTTAAATGTTCAGTAGAATTCACTTGTAAATTAATCTGGACATGGGGATTTTTTTCTTGGGGATTTTTTTGATGGTATCTTCAATTTCTTTTTTTCTGAAATGGGACTAAGTATTTTATTTCCTCTTCTTTTAATCTGCAAAGTTTGCATTTTTGTAAATATTCATCCATTAACTCTGATTATCAAATTTGGCATACAATTTGACAAAATAGCTCCCAATTATCTCTTTAATTTCTTCCTCATTGCTGCTTAGTTTACCCTTTTCCTTTTTTTTTGTTACTGTTAATTCTTCTTTTCTACATTTGATTGTAAGGTGTTTATTCCCTAGTACATTATCAGTTTTGATATTGGTGCCATGTGCTATCTTATCTAAGGTTTCAAAGATTTTATTCATCTTTTTAATTTCATTCTGCTTTATTTTGTTGTTAGATTTAACTAGTTTTGGGAGGTGGAGGTGGAGGTTCCCCATTACTAAAGTTTAACTGTCTATTCTCCTCACAATTCACTCAGCTTCTCCTATAAGAATTTAGATACTCTATCATTAGGTGCATTCAAATTTAATAATGATATCATTTTATTGCTTATGATGTCTTTATTTTAGTTTTTTTTTGCAAGGTAATGGGGTTAAATGACTTGCTTAAGGTCACACAGCTAGGATGTTGGTCTATCCACTGCAACACCTAGCTGCCCCACTCATGGTGTCTTTTAAGAAGATGTTTCTTTATCCCTTTTAAGGAGATTGATTTTTGTTTTTGCTTATTCTGAAATCAGAACTATTACTTCTGAAGATTTTTATATTCAACTAATGCAAATTGATATGTTTTGCTCCAGCTTTTTACCTTTACTCTGTGAATATTTCTGTAATTCAAATGTGTTTCTTGTAAATCACATATTTTGGATTCTCATTTTAATCCATTCTTCTTATCCACTTCTGTTATATGGGAGAGTCAATCCTTTTCACATACACAGTTATAATAACTAATTTGGTATTTCATTCCATGTTATTTTTCCTTTCATAAATTTTTCTTTCCTTTTCTCTTTTTCTTCCTCACCATAGCTTTACTCCCTTTACCCTTCAACTTTTCTGTTAAATTTCAGTTTACTTTCACTAAACCATTTGCCTTCCCTTTCATTACTCCCTTCTTCTTTTTTCTTACTCTGCACCCCCCCCCCCCGCCACTTCCACACTTCTCTGTAGAGTAGGATAGATTTTTATATTCAAGTGGTAATGTGTCTTATTTCCTCTTTGGGCCAAATTTATCGAATTGGGTTTATCAGTTTTCAAATCCTCTCTTCTTTCCCTCTACTATAATGCCTTTGTACCTCTTCACCTATTGTTATTTATCCGCCAATGCCTAGCTTTCACTTTCTTTTCATGTTTTTTATTATTTTAACCCTGTTTTGTACTTACATCCCTTTTTATCAAATTATACTCCTTTTATCTGATCTTATGGTAATATTATCAAACTACTGTCAAAGTTGATTTATTGTTTGATTGATTGATAAACAACATTACCTCATGGTTACTAAGTACACTCCCTTGTTCTATCTCATTAGAAACACAATTCTCAAGAGTCATAAATCATTTTAAATTACAATGACTTTATACTTTACCCTCATTTCAAGTACTTTCCTAGTCAAAACATCATGCAAAGCCAAATCATTGTCTGAATCACTTGTACCCCTCTTTGTTCTCTCTCTCTTACACTTTCTTATTTTTACCTCCACAACAATGCTTCTTAAACCATCCTCAAATAAAATAAGAGTTAAGATCCCTTCCTAAGCTCTTTATGTCAAATCATACTAAAAGGATCACATCCTCTGCCCCTATGGTAGTATAATCCTCTAAGTATCTAGTAAAGTCACTTCTGATTTAGTTAACTATGGTTTCTCCCAGTACTCTAAGTGCTGGGGATACTCTGAAGGTCTCTTAAGAACTTTGATTGTAAGAACATGATTGTAATGTATGGGATAAACTGTTTCAGGATAGCCATGAATAAGATGCACTCATCAGAGAAAGTGTGAGCTTCAAGAACAAGACAGAATTAAATTAGCTCAAGGGACACATGAAACACATAGGTTTAGAGTAAACACACAAGGTTTTTTACCTGTTTTAAACATAATGATATCATCTTGGTTCTCTTCAATGGAAAGAAAAGAACTAGCTATTCCGCATTCTCTAAATTCAATATTTACCAACCCTTTATCTGTCCTAAGAGAAATGTAATTCTCAGGAGTTATGTATTATATCTTCTTTTTTTGTAGGGTTGTAAACAATTCCATGTTCTTATCTAACATTTTGTTTTGTTTTTCCCCTTTCCATTTAGCTTTTTATACATCTCCTAAGTCTTAGATTTGGAGACTGAATTCCTTTTTAACTTCTGGTCTTTTTATCAGGAAATTTTGGAAATCTTTTATTTTGTTGAACCTCCATCATTTTCCTCAATAGAATATGCTGAATTTTGCAAGGCAATAAATTCCAAGTAGTAATATCTAAGGTTCTTTGATCTCTGAAATATTGTATTGCAAGACCTCTGATCCTTCAGATAAGCTCTGATAAGCCCCTTGTAAGTCTTATTGTCTTTCCTTTACATTTAAATTGTTTTCTTTTTGCTACTTGCAGTATTTTCTCCTTTCTTTTAGAATTCTGGAATGTGACTATGATTTTCCTTGGAAATTTTATTCTACAGTCTCTTTCCAGAGGAATTCATTGTATTCTTTCAGTCACAATTTTCTTCTTCTTCTTTTAGCAGAACTGTACAGGTTAATTTCATTAAAGTTGTTTACTAGACTCTTATTTATCTAGGCTTCAGCATGTCCAATAATTCAAAAATTATCTCTCCTGCATCTATTTTTCAAGTTATTTGTTTTTCCTAGAAGTTACTTTATATATTCTTGAAGTTTTTTCAGCCTATTTACTTTGAAAGAATCTTGTAGACACATAGATTCATTGGTTTCTTTTTGTCTAATTCTAATATTAGGGTGTTATTTTTTTTCAGTTAACTTTGGTGTTTCCTTTTCCAGTTTATGAATATTAACTTTTGATGAGTTGAATTCTCTTTTGAATTATTTGATTTGAGTTTTAGATGAGCTGCATTCCATTTCTATCTGGTCAATTTTATTTTTTGGAGAGTTACATTCTTTTCCCAGTTAATTATTTTTACTTTTAAAGGAATTGATTTTTGGGGAAAATGTTTTCATAATTTTACTGCATAACTGTCATTTCTTTTCATTCCATTTTTCTTCTTCCTCTCTTCTTTGTATTTAAAATTATTTTAAAACTCTTTTATTATCTTTTGGATTTGAGTCTAATTCATAGACTCTTTTGAGACTTCCCATGAAGGTAATTTTTCAGCTTTTTCTTCTGAGCATTGTCATCATCTTTATCTGCATAGTAACTGTCTATGTGATCTTTTAGCTTTTTAGCTCATTTTTATTGTTTGAGCACTGCTCTTGGGTTATAGGGAGTATAGATCCCAGCTTTTTATGATTGACCTGGGGTCTGATCTATGGTTTATTGTTGGCCAAGATGTTGTCTATGCAGCCCATGTGTTGCTTTTTTTTTTCCTCCTCTATGTCCAGTGATTTGTGCCTAATCCAGTCCTTTGTTTTGCATTAGTGTTTGCAGGATTCTGATTATGTTTGGGGTTGGAGCCCTCCCTGTTGGCTTGCTGTCTGGAAATTTGTTTTTTTTCTCTTGTCTTTTTTGATGTGATCTGTAGTTTTAATATCTGTGTAGAGGTTTCATATGGTCTTGTCTAAGGAAAACCTCTGAGAGCATGCTAGCTCTATGTTGCCATCTTGGTTCCATGCCAGAAGTGTCAAACTGGATTTTAAGATATTATAGTCTTCAAAATTTTTATATAATTCCTTTACCAAACTACTGATTTGATTTTTATTGTTTTCCTGGACTGTTCTCACTTATCTTCCCAATTTTTCCTCCACTTCTCTTACTTGATTTTCAAGATTTTTTTGAGCTCTTGCAAAGCCTAAGACCAATTCATATTTTTCTTGGAGACATTGGATAAAGAAGCTTTAAATTTGTTATCTTTTGAGTGCGTATTTTGATCCTCCATAGGTCAAAATTAATTATCCATGGTCAGATTTATTTTCTTCTGTGACCTGGATCTGAATGTGGACAAAGCAACAGAATCCTGCCACAAGGACAGCAGAGATCCCTCTGCAATCTCTCCTGACCCCTTTACTGTCTGTGCACTGAGCACTCTGGAAGCATCTGTAGGGGGTCTCCCTGCCTGGAGGTTCCCCAGATCTGCTTCTGGATCCTGGGGCAGGGCTACACTGAGGCCTGGGCTGTACTGGACTTCATGCTTTAGTGTAGCAGAGTTTTCCCACCTCCCTTCTGTATTATCCTTGGCAATCATTGGACTGAGATGTCAGGAAACTGATAGTGCTTCTACTGATGCATGGGCCCCTAGGGTCCTTGACAAACTGTGAACTGTTGCTGGATGGTTGGAGTCAGTTCACTGTGACATAACTGAGTTATATTATGGGCCCTTTCTAATGCAGGTATAACAGACCAATGACAGATCTTCCAAGATGTCTTGGTTTGGAAAATTACTTCACTCAGCCTTTTCATGGGTTCTGCCCCTCCAGAATTTGGTTAGTGTCAGAAGATAAAAGAATTTGGAGTGATCTGGGAGAAAACTTGGGAAGGGAAAGTTTCCTGCCTTTACTCCACCTTGTTAGTTCTTCCCCTTTTTAAAGTTTTAAATACCAAATTCTGTCACTCTCTTCATTCCTTCTCTTCCTCCCCTCCTTAGCTCCTGACGTAGTAAACAATCATATATTGGTTAAACTTGTGAAATCATGTAAAACATTTTCATATTAGTTGTTTTGTATGAGAAGACCCAAATAAATGAAAAATAGTGAAAGAAAGCAAATGAAAAATATCATAGTTCAAGATTTATTCAAAAAGTTGTCAATTCTCTGGAAGTGGATAATATGATTCATCATTAGATATTTGGCATTGTCTTGGGTTATTATTCTTACATTTATACCTAGAAATGCTAACCATTTTCACTCCTATAGGGGCAGTATAAAAAGAACACAAAATAAAAGAGGTTGAAATAATCCTAATCTCTTTAAATTGTCATTGGACATTAATTTGACTGATGATACTTTGAATGAAAGGATGCTAGTCAATAATTAATTATTTAATATTCACAAAGATTATTATATTCTTATAAAAAATTAAATCATGTGACTTTTTTAATAAAAATGAAAGATTTCATACAATAGAAAATATTTGACCAGAGTCTTCCTAGTAGAGAGGGATCATGAGGCAGAGGAAAGGAAGGAGAACATTCCAGCAGGGACAGTCATGGCAAAGGCAGAGTGTCAATGAAGTGTCACATGAGAGGAAAAGTGAGTCCAATTTGCTTATATCACATAAGAAGATTAATTTTATTGCTGTCAAAAAGGATAGAATTTTTTAATTATGAACCTGAACGAATAGAAGAGCCTTGTAAATAATTAAAGAATATTAAAAATACTAAAGGTTGAGAGTTTATGGTAATAAAAGGTTTAATTTTGGTTATATTAAGTTCAAGAAATCTTGAAAATAATTTAAAATATATAAAATATAAGTAAATTAAATAACTCCCTTCTTTTGCTAGAAATGACACGTTGTCTAATTTTTAGAGTGGATATTTTACTCCTTTCCTCAACATCTATTTGGTTGCCTATGTTGCTACTTGTTCATGAAAATTTGATAAATCAGACTGACTTTTTTCTCTTAACCAGTGAAAAAATCCTGCTTCTCTGCCTTATATTTCACCAAATACTTTGTCATATGACCTCATCAAAATGAATTCAGGTCTTCACAGGAACACAAACATTGCTATTTTTGACTGTTTGCACAGAAATGATGAAATGGATAAATAACACTTGTCCCTTTTATTAAATAAATTTTGTGTCATTATTTTTATTTCTTCCTAGAACAATTATTGAACAACTGCTATAGTCTAGTGGAGGTGGGACTGTCTTAAGAGAGGTAGCACCCCCCAATTCTGATTCCTATTACTGCTTCTAGTCTAACAAACAATATTTATCCTTCAGGGAAAGGAATCCACGGAGAAGAGTCCTTGGACCCCAAATAATTTGCTAATTAAATGTCAAAACTAGGAAAGTCATGATATTCTAGCTGGAAAACACCAAGGAGGCATTAGAGAAAAACAAGAAATAACATATGTCAAGGAAGTTTTTGCACCACCCCATATTCACTATTACCTTAATGAAAACAGCTCAGGATGAAGAACTCAAAGTTCTTATGAGTAGCACTGCTTCAAGTTAACAACTTGGAAAGCAACACCTGAAGAGATGCAGCTTAGTATCCAGTCACAGCTTCTTATAACTTAGAAAGAAAAGCTCTTGCCACCAAAGATTTTTATGCATAAAACTCTGACATAAGAAAGTAATAAACAATAGACATTATATTAAAGAGGAAGTAATAATATCTGCTATATTGAAATTCCTTAAGAGCATTTTGTTTTGACTTGCACCTGAAAACTTCCATGTGTTTTACCTTCTCCATTAAAATATAAATGTTTGAGATCAGAGATGATCTTAGTGAGTTTTTTTTTAATTTTTATTCTCAATTCGTGTTATATTTGTACATAATAAGTACCTAATGGTTAATTCATTCTGTGTGAGATAAAAATCCACTTAAAATATAGAGACTCCTCTGAGCAAAAAAAGAAAGTTTATTTTGGCTTTTCTCAAGAAAAGTGTACCTCCAATTCTCAGAAATTTAGTGAAGATCAAGGGGCTGCCTTGAAGTGACAGTCAAGCAAGATTATATGGCTTAGCCGGAATCCTCCCTCCCTAGCAGCCCCCTCTTCCAACCTGATTATATAAGGTTTTCGGAGTTAAAATCTTTATGAGAAAAATATACCCAGCAACAAAGAGAAGAATAAAAGGTTTTCATAAAATAATGCCTCACCATCCAGGTAGCGAGGGTATCAGAAAAAGATTTCTAATGACCATATGTTGAATGAATTAATGTCTGAGTATGCAAGGTCTTCTTAGATTAACATTTATCAAACAAGTGAAGGCAAGCTACTGCTGTCTCAATCTATTATCAAATTTGTGGCTAACTAAGATTGCAAGGTCTCTTCTCTGGAAGTATTCCACTATATCCCTCCCTAACAGAATCAATGAAATGTGTTTCTGGAAACAGTCCACTGCTTCACTCCCTAGCACAATCAGGAGG
Organism: Macrotis lagotis; assembly: GCF_037893015.1. NCBI lineage: Eukaryota > Metazoa > Chordata > Mammalia > Peramelemorphia > Peramelidae > Macrotis > Macrotis lagotis. Next base: position 369,707,784 of record NC_133666.1, read on the forward strand.
TTGTCTGACTGGGAATGCAAGGCCTCTCTCCCTCTTCTAAGAATAGTCTAAGGGTAATAATCTGTCTTTGTTTAAAAGATTTTTAACCCTGAGAGGACTTCACTATATTAACTCTTAAGAGGGAATATTCTACTCAATTCCTACTTCCATATTTCTGTGTGTCTACTGGATAGCAGACACTACTACAAGTGGAAAATTTGCTTATGAGAAATATGAAAGAAAATTCTGTTCAATAATATTGTGATTATCAAAAACAGTTGAAGCTGAAAACAGAAAGATTCAGTATTCACAAAAATGTTTGCCAGTACCATGTTGGATGTTTAGCACTTAAATCAAATTTAAAAGACATTTTCTGTAAAATTTTATGGTTCTCTTGATTCCTTTTTTTTGTCCATTTAATTGTTTAGTATTTATTTCCAAGCTCCAGAAAAGCAGAATGCTCTCTTATTGTTCATTGAAATAATTCAATGTATTTAGTCTAATAAACTACTCAGGGGGACAAATGGAAAAAAGAATGCCTTCTTTCTAGAACAATAGAGTTATTTAAATGTCCATGGTACTCAGTGAGTCAATCAGAGAAAAGGATATTGAAGAGTCAATGCAGATACCTAGAAATTTTTTAAAAAGAAAAAAAAAATAGGCTATACTTTAATCTGTGACTCCCTAACCGAAAACTCCCTTTCTCATCACTATTTCCCACTTGTTAGAGTCTCTTTTTCCCCTAAACCCATCATCTCAGTTACAATGAAAATACCTTGGGAATGGTTACCATCAGATATTGGAATGGTTACTTTAGGAGGATGTTTTACCTAGTTAAAGGGGAAATTTACTGTACCTTACATAAACTGGTCCATAAGTGAAGGTGTACCCTAGTTCATTCAAAGTGACTTAGAATTTGCAAGAATGTAAGATTTTATGTTTACCAGGAATGGGTTTCAAAAAAGTCAAAAAGAAAACACTTTAGAAGCACAGAAAAGATTACAAAAATTTCTTCTTAATGTTTGTGTGTGTGTCTATACACATATATATACATAAATATGTATATGTATATAAATATGATTATAATATGCAAACATTTTTACAATAGAGATAAGAATGCAAAAATTTGTTTTATAACTACATAACTCTCTACATAATACATACTATTATTATATTTTTCTGTGCAAATATTTCTGCACCAAAATATCTTCTCAATTATACCTTTACAGTAATTAGCATAGTGTTTGACATATATGTATTTTTTAATTCATTCATTTATTCATTTAATTATTTCACTTCTCATTACCTGTTGAATGGGGTATAAACTATTCTGCCTTAAATTCCTTGTACCTTTATCTCCTATTACTTACTATTCTTCTTGTATTTAATAATGTAGTCAAAGACCTTATTCAGTCCTCCATTCTCATCTTGAGCCTTCTAATCTCTAGGACTCAGTTTATAAATGAAAGTGTACCCTAACCCTCACTCACCATTTTCCTGCATATCCTATCATCTTTGGCACTTAAAATTTCTCTCTTCCTTCAAAGTACAATTTATGACCAACAATTGCTTTGGGGAGATTTTCTAATTTGCCTCTTCTTCTCTGTAATTCAGATCAACATTTCCCTCTTCAAATTATTTATCATTCATTCATTCATTCTTCAATTAATCAATCATTCAACATTAATTATTTACAAGTCTAGCATTGTAGAATAAAGGGGGGAAAAGAAAGCATTTTCCATTATATCAAATTCAGAAACAATGTGTATGTACAAAAATAAATGCAGAATTTTTATACAAGCTGTTAATGATTTTTAGGGGGAGGTAGAAAGGAAAGCACTAGCAGAGAGAAAAGGAAACTATTCATATAGTAGACATCATTTACATTTGTTATTGTCTCTCAATAAAAAAATCTACATTTTTTAATATTAGTGTTGTAAACACACTAACAAAGTATATTCTCCTTATTATGAATGAAAACTAACTTTGTTTTCTCAACTCTTTAATTTAAAATAAGTCGTTTTTCAAAGAAATTTACTTTCATCCACTTCTCTTTACACTATTTCATGATCATTGGTTTAAAAAGAAACATTAAATTTGAAATAGAATTTAATATGCCATGATGTTACAAACATGAATATCTATATGAATTTTGAAATAGGACATCTGAGTAGAGTTTTGCACATTTGTTCAAATATTCTAGTTTTTTAAAGAGAGAGCCAAGATGATTAGACTGAGAAAACCAAGTCCACTCTAATATGTTTATTTCTAAATTAAAATATAATTTTATATAAATATTCAAATGTTGGAGTGGCTAGGTGGTGCAGTGGATAGAGAATTGGCCCTGGAGTCAGGAGTATCTGAGTTCAAATCTTGCCTCAGACACCTAATAATTACCTAGCTGTGTGACCTTGGGCAAGCCATTTAACTACATTGCCTTGCAAAAAAAAATTAAAAAAAAGAAATATTCAAATGTTGCAATTAGGTATTTAAGTTAAATTTAATTGAATTTATCAGTGATGATCACCATGTAAGATTCAGGGTTTTCTATGTCCCTATCCTTATATTTGTATTGATTATGTAGTTGATTAAAATAAATATCTATCCAGGATTTAAGTTAGCTTTAATTTAAGAGCATTTACTGAGATGATAAATAAATAACATTAATCCAAAATACCTTCCTCCCTAATCCTATGTTTAGAACATATTCTTTCACATTTCTATGCAAAACCCAAAAGGAAATGGGATAAATCTTATAGAGTATATCTGACCAAATAATAATTTATGGTTCTTTGTTATTAGAGGTCTCTTGTTGTTTGTTTTTTTCCTTCCATCTTGAAATTCCACTTGGTTCGGAATAGGTTTCCTGGAATCTTAGATTTGAAGACCTAGTAGAGTAATGAAACTGTATTTTCGAATCTGTCTTTTTATAGGCTGTATAGTTTACCTAGTTTCAGGTCCCTTATTATTTTAGTCAATAATTTAAAGCTCTTCATTCTTCCTAACTTGATTAACTAGATTTCTCACATTCAATATACACATTTGGATGACTGATTTTGTAAATATGAATAAAGTCATCAGGTCATGCATTATCTTGTAAATTTATTGTTCTTAGGGTGGAAGTTTGTTTTTAATATTATTAACAAGATAACTTTTTTAAATGTGCTTTCTTAGTACAAAATTTTCTAGACTTACAACTGATTGTAGGTAATCATTAGATTGTTTGAAGAGCTAGAAAGAAAAGAAAAACAAGGAAAAAGCAGAGAGAGAATAAGTGAATATAGCAGAGGGCAGCTAGGTGGTGCAGTGGATGGAGAACCAGCCCTGGAGTCAGGAAGACCTGAGTTCACTTCTGGCCTCAGACTCTTAATAATTACCTAGCTGTGTGGGCTTGGGCAAGCCACTTGACCTATTGCCTTGAAAAACTCTAAAAAAATGAATAGAGCAGGATAAAGAATATTTAGCAGGAAAGGAATGATAAACAATTCAGAGATACATTTTGTGAGGAAATGTATATAACATGATATTTCTAAAACTATTGGATTTTATCTTAGATTAGCCATGAAGTTGAACTTTATAGCTTTGCCATAATTGCCTCAATATAAATATCAGCCCCCAATAAACATCTAATTATAGTGAATATTTGTTCATGAACTAAGAACTAGAATAGAACTTTTGTATACAGGGTTTTATCTGAGCCACACCATTGGCAGAATCCTATAAAATTAACATTTCATTTTGGGGAAAATTTAATTTCATTTTCAAAATTAAAAAGAAAATATTAGTACCAGTTAATTAATGACTCTTACCAATGAATACCTGCATGACAACACAGATTCTGAAGAATCAGCCTTGCACATACTACTATGAAGTTATTTGCAGCAGAATAACATTTTCTTAATAAAAGTACCACCATCCTCTTTAGATTCTACTTTCTCTTCTTCCTTCTCCCTTTTGGGATATTGCAATAGTTTTCTGATTAGTCTTCTTGTCCAAAGATTCTTCCTATTATGTTCTGTAAAGATACAACAAATGAAAACTTGATTACATATATATATATATATATATATATTTATGAAAAATAAGAACCCCCGAATAAATTCAAATATCTTCTACAGAAGACCTATTCCCTAGATTCTAAAGCATCAAAGAAAATCCTGAAGAATCCAAGGGTATCAAAATTATATGGTATATTAGAATGCATGTGTAATTAGCAAAAAGTTGAAATCAGATCTCTACCTCTAATGGTAGGGCTTTATCAATTCTCATGTGCTTTTAGAAAAACTTTCCTCATGTATAAAATTAATAGAGCTTTCATTGATTCACTTCACCTAAATTTTAGGGTGGCAGTGAGAATAAATTATTTGGAAATCTTAATAATTTATATAAAGTGTGAGAAATAATTTTAAATCTTTCCTAAAGAGAGATGACAGAATATGTGTGACTTAAGAAATAAATTATATTTATTATTAGAAAAACCTGAGTCATTTGAGATGAGTGCACTATTTTCACTTTAAGTGTTTACAACTCACCTCAAATGCTAGTGATTACACAAACTTTCTTACAAGTTTTATATTTGATTTTGAATCCTGAGTAACAGGTTATTGAGATTTCACTGAACAGAACATCATCAGAAGTAAATCTTGTGTGACTCTATAAAGAAATTGTATTCCTGATAGTGACCAATAAATTATAATAGAAACATATTCTACTCTCACTTTTCTACGTGACTTTCAATGACTCAAATGACATTTGGTGTGTAAACATTCAGTAAAGAATAATATAATTAGCCTAAGTCTTCTTTTATAGGAGAGTATAAAGCAATTTACTACTGTATTTTAGCAAAGAATATTATTTAAAGTTTATTGCTAAATTATAGTTCTTGTTTCTTCTAATTTTCATGGAAAGAATGCATTCTTTTGTAGGAAATTACTTTTATGGGATCCAAAGAAAGTTTGTTATCAGAGCAAAAGAGACAAGTAAAAAATAAAATTGATATGATATTAGTATTAAAAGAAATCAGTATTAAAACAAACATCCAATTTAAATATAAAGACATCTCTGCAAATTCTTTCTTCACTCACCTTTTGAGAACATAAATACTTTGTAACTATATAGATATAATCAGGAAAGCAAATTATACTATGGAAAATAACATATTTTTGAAATTCATAATATATACATTATTGTATATGTTTTTATGCATGCATGGCTTCCCTGTAAAAATGGTATTCCTTTTTTAAGAGATAGTTTTTAATGAAAGAAATAAATAAAGATGCTCAGCCAACTTTAATTTAAAATCAGAAAATAGCAAAATAACAGAGAATATTGCTAGAAAATTGATTTAAAAACACTCTGAAGTAAAACTATTTAGGATTATAGGAAATAATTCCAATGATTATAAGTTTCTAGGATATAAGTAGGTTCTTAGTCTTCTATCAGTCATTGGTTTCATATATTTAAATTCTTCTAAATATACGTACACAAAATAATTTTCCATTATAAACAACTTCAATTCAATGTAATTACAATATTATTTTTAGTTAAAACAGTTGTACATTTTGATAAAGGAGTTAAGCAAGTGTTGGCAAGAAGTTAGTTTTTGCCAAATATTAACCTTTAATAAAATATTTTAAAAGCATCAATATACTTGAAGTATTGTGCCATATGGGGAAATATCGCATATGTGTATATCTACTGTTGACCTCAAGGTCAGAGGAATTTTCCTTATCCCAAATTGACTTAGAGATTCCATTTCATTTTTCTTTGGTCCCACAATGACCCAGAGGAATTCAGTAATTTTTTGGAGAACTTGAAATAATAGATAATGGAAAAATGATTTCTAGAGTTTTACCTTGTAAATGGTGACGCTTTGGAATAATTTATTGTGACAAAATGTGGAATTTCTTATGTTCTCCTGCTAGCTTGAGCTCGATTACAAGACTTTGAGTGGTCAAAGGACTCTCCAAAACTAGTAAGGATGAGCGATGCATGTTGTAATCCCCTCTCAATGTTATGGTCTATCTCTTTTGTAACTAGAGTCTCAAACATTTGTTAAATAAATCAAGAATCTATTTTTTCTTTTAATCATTAAGGGAAAAATTGATACAAGGAAATTATAGTTATGAAATAAAGATAGTAAAAAGAGCTTTAAGCAACCGGTAAAAGTTATTGGTTGTCATTAAAAAAAACCTTATATATTAACATCAAATAATTCTTTAAATATTTTGTTTTTTATAATGTTTGAAGTACATTAAGTTTGAATACATATGTCCTCTCAAAATGGTCATCGTGAAATCCTTATTCTATAAATTTTGGATATTTTTTTTCCTCCAGGAACATCCATCACAATTTTTCCAAAGTGTAATCTCTGTCCTATTAAGCTGACACAAGTACAAAATAATATTAACACAATTGCTCTTAGACACATTAAATTCCTCAATTGTAAGATAATATTTAAATCTCACATTATATATATATATATATATATATATATATATATATATATATATATATATACATATATATGTATAAAGGTACACCCATGTTAATGCTTATTTTTTTTTAACCCGAATTGAAAATAAAATCCATTGAGAAAAATTTTGGTTAAGAGAAATGTGTAATAATAGTAGCCAGTTTTCTTTGTCTTACTTTTGTTCTTAACTTTAGCAATGTTTTGCCCGTATACAAAATATGTTTTCTACAAAATAATTGTCATCATACTCTTTAATAAATTCTGTCATTTCTTTTCTTTTCATTTGAACATTTATACTATTATCCTTTTTATTGACAATTTATTAACATTTCATCCTTCAACCACTTTTACTACTCTACTGTCCCATTCATTCATTGTATTTGCTATATGATGCATCTCTGTGTCTTTTCCTTTTGTAACAACATTTAAATATATCCTGTTTATGTCCTAGGGAGATAAAAAAAAGCCTTGCATTCTAATTATTTTTCCCTTCACTTTTTAGGTTTCTTTCATAAACTTTCTATTTTTTAAGTATTTTCTTTTTTCTCTCTTGCATACTGTGAACATTTTAGCATTCATTTTACAATGTAATGAGTTCTAAATTTTCAATAGTTACTGCATTTTTTTGTTTTTGTTTTTATGGACATGTTGATAGTTGAGGTCTGTTCCTGGGGTACAGGAAGTATAATCCCAAGCTTTTTGTGCTGGGGCCAGGATCTGATACCTAGCTTATTGTTTGGCAAGGTTTTGCATTATGCAAAAGTTTGTTCTATCCTGTATACCAAGATATTGCTGATGGCAAACATTTATTTCCAACTCAATCCCTTGTATTTCACCTCAATTTTTCCCATGGCCCACACTTTGGCTTTCCAGTTGGGTTTGAGACCCTCAATGCTGTCCTAATGCCACACAGGCTTCATGAGCCTTGACCCTGAACTGAATATTGGCTAAGGACCTACCACAGGGTTTCCTGTTCTACTATTCGTACTGGGCCATTGGCCCCTCAGAAGAGACAAACTTTTAAAGAAGTTGCTACACAATGTCTTGAGATCAGAACTTTTTTGGTAGAATATGTAACTTTAAGTTCTGGCTAGAGGTTACATTTAATTTTTGGGGGGGGAACTCTGGCAGTTTCCAAATTTGTGCCATTATCATGACTGCCCCAAAAGTCTCTTCTGAGATAATATATCTAAAGTGCTTTGTAAATCTTACAATGCTACATAAATCATATTTAAATAATAGATATTCTTTTATTTTTGCAAGGCAATGGGGCTAAGTAACTTGCCAAAAGTCACACCGCTCAGAAAATATTAATCCTCTAAGGCTGGATTCGATCTCAGGTCTGTTTGACTACAGGGCCAGTGCACTGAGCCACCTAGCTGTTCCTATATAATATTAAAAATATACTTATATTATAGTTTAGCAAAAGAAAGACACTAAATCTGCAAAACAAGAACCTGAAATTAGTGAAAGTTATATAGGTAATACTGATCACATCCCTCAGATGAGTTTCTCTTTTACTGAACAAGTGGGAAGCTATTGATCCTTGGAATAAAATGGAATAAAGTGGCATGCAGAGAGCATTAGTAAATGATACTTATATGGCTTCAATTCTTTCCTTTGTAGAATCAAACTCATTTCCACTGCTCATTCTTCCTCTTGCCACCAAAAAAAAGACAGAAAATTTGAAGAATAATGGTTTTCTGGGCTCTTTCATCTTTTGGAAAATGAAAAACACTCAAAGAAGCATAGTTGTAAGCTTATATATACTGAATATTATGTTCTTCATTAATATCCTTTTATCTCAAATATTGATTAACAACTAAATGCATATATACTAATGATGCTCATGCTATTGATATTTATAATGAAAATATACTATGTAAAAATACACAATTCTCTTTTTGATGCTAATTCAGGTGTTTTCTAAATCCTAATGATATTTTGTCTCTTTTTTCCATAAACCTAACACAGATGCATTCTTGCTTCTCTTGATTACATTTTATGTTAACCAGGCAAGATAATTCTTTTATATATGGTACATTCTGGGCAATGTGTCTCCTAGCTGTCTGAAAGAAAGTAGTACAAGATGCCAAATATGTAATTTTGAGTGTATTAAATTAAAAAAGGGTTTACACAAATAAAACCAATGCAAACAAAATTATAAGAAAAGCAGAATTCTGGGGGGAAATGCAACAAATGATTCTAATAAATACTTAATTTCTCAAATGCATAGGGAACTAAAAAATGAGAATAAATGAAAAATTGTTAAATGATATAAACAGGTAGTTTTCAGAAGAAGAAATTAAAAATAACTAGAGTCATATAAATATGCCCTAAACAGCTATTGTTTAGAGAAATGCAAAATAAAATTCTAAGTTACCACCTCACATCAACAGATTGACTAATAGGAAGGAAAATAAAAGGATAATTGTTGGAGGACATGTGGAAAAATTGTCACACTAATGCATTATTAATGGAGTTATGAACTAATCCAGCTGTTCTTTAAAGCAACTTGGAACTATGCATAAACAATTATAAAACTGTTCATAAGCTTTTATCTAATAATACCATTACTATATCTGTATTGTAAATTCCAACGAGATTTAAAAAAGGAAAGGAACCTATATGTACAAACATGTGTGTGTATGCACATATGTTTGTATGTATGTATATTTTCTATATATTATGTATCAGTTCTTACTGTGGTATCAATTTTTTGGAATACCAGTTGTGGTGTCCATTTATTTGAGAATAGCTGAACATGGTCATCTAGGTGACACAGTGCATAGAACACTAGTGCAGGAGTCATGAGGACCTGAGTTCAAATCCAGACTTAGACACTTAATAATTACCTAGCTGTGTGATCTTGCGCAAGTTATTTAACCCCATTGCCTTGCAAAAAAGAGAGAGAGAATGTCTGAACAAATTGTTTTATGTGATTGTGATGGAATGCTATCATACTATTAAAAATGATGAGTAGGATACTTTCAGAAAAAAATCTGGACAGATGCAAAGTGAAATGAGCAAAATCAGGAGAGTATTACACAATAAGATAATTATTTCAAAGAATAAACTATGAATGATTTAAGTATTCTCTGAATTACAGTCATGTAAGACAATTTCAAAATATTAGTGATTAATGCTATCATATATATATATATATATATATATAGAGAGAGAGAGAGAGAGAGAGAGAGAGAGAGAGAGAGAGAGAGCTATTTCTGTATGTGTGTGTGTGTGTGTGTGTGTGTGTGTGTGTGTGTGTGTGTGTGTGTGTGTGTTTGGGGGGAAGCTGATGGTATGAATGCATAATGAACCATGTTATTTTTCCATTTTTTTTCATATTTTAGTCTGTTTTTTCACAATGTGAACAATATGGAAATGTCTTTCCTAACTAGAAAAAACTGGAAGATATAAAGGTCCATACCTTCTTTGTGATACTTGCAAGAATATAAGAAGTGGTGTAGGTCTGCAGAAAGCCCAGTATTGTCCTTTACAAAAAAAATAGAGAATTGATAGTAGTATATAAACTATAGATCAGTGTTCCTTCAATTTTTGATTAAATTTTATAATACATTATTGAAAAGACATTTTTTCTTGATTTTATTGGTGAAGCAACAAAAAAAGAATAATTGTTAATTTTCTGACATCTACTTGAAAGGGGGTACCTAAGGAAGTTCATGAGGGATTTCTGTTATTTGTGTGTTTATCAAACAATGGAATGGATAAAGACTTCAATGTTTAATTTATCAACTACTCAGATAAAAGATAGGAGGGAGAACTAATCTACTCACTTGCAATAAAAAAATATTCATTTTTCTAATTTTGAAGATGCTGAAATAAGATAGTATAATATAGGGAAAATATAAATTCTTCCTTTCAACAAACAAGTTTCCTTCCAGGATACAATGAAACAATTTATATATGACACCATTGAGTGTCTTATAAAATACCAAGGTTAGCAATGGTGAGTCACTGCTGAATATAATGGAAAAGGAACTCAATATAAATTAGATAATATAATATTGAAAGCAATAATGCCAATCGTCTTAGGATGGATAAGGAGTGATGCATATAAGGTGTGGTTAGATTAAAAAAATAAAGGATGTAAATCATTTTGCAAATCTTAAAGTACTCTATAAATATTAGCTATCAAGGAACTCTGAATGTCTAGCTTGAAGAAGAAAAATGTGGGATAAAGACTTGTATCAATGCTATGAGAAACAGCTACTAGACTTTTGTTGCATCTAATCCTCACTTATAGGGTGTATGAAGTTTTGCTGGTGTGACAGTTTGGCACACTCTTTTCAGTTTTGGTGTCCACCTGTCACATAATTCTCACCTGTGGCTCCAAGTAATTTTGCTTCAAGAAAGTCACATATACATATACACACACATCACTAGCTGTCTTGATAAATTGACTGTCTATTACTTGTCAGGTATATAGTAGAGGATATATATATATATATATATATATATATATATATATATACATATATGAATATACACACACACACACATATATATATATAATTTAATTATACATAATTTTATTTATTTATTTATTTTCATCCATATGCACACGTATATCCTTAAGTAACAAAATTGTCTTCCAAGCTCCCTTCCCACAGGCCTTGCCTCAGCAATAAACAGTCAGATTAATATTGTCCGTACATATTTTGATAAACATATTTACAAACTAGAAATTTTCGGGATGAGGAATTAGGATTATGGGATATAGATACGTAAGATATAATTTTTATAAAGTGTCCATCAGATTTTGAAAGTTTTTTTTAATTTCTGTTTGTGTGTGTTTTGTTTTGTTTTGTTTTTCTTCCTCTAAATGGGGATAGTATAGTTCATATTCCGTCTAATACAGATATATTTTTATCAATTTATAAGTCCATTTTTATGTCTTCTGAAGTCACTTCCACTTATGACATTCCATTTCCAGTTATAATTGGAATTTGTTACTGGTTATAACTTCTAATATGTAATCACCCTTGAGTTACTTTTTTTGTGTACATAGTCTAAGGACATTCCACTTCCTTCCAGAATGATTTCAGTACTAGGTATAAAATCTGACCTCTCTAATACAACTCTTTTCTCTTACACTTCTATCTCCCTATCTATCTATCTATCTATCTATCTATCTATCTATCTATCTATCTATCTGCTCAAACATGGCAAATTCCCATTTCTCAATTTACTCAGTGTCCATAATCTGTTCCTCAGCCATACCTCAAAATACATAAAATTGATCCTATTCTTGATTTTGTTAATATTCATAAATATACTACCTCCATGTTCATGAATTGTGAAATTCTATTTATATTTTACCTTTCTTTTTGCTTTCTAGTGCCTAACTCTACATTTGTCCACTCCATGACCTTCAATCCCTCAATCCCTTAGTTCTCCCAGGTCATTACCCTTGCACTAGACTACCTCTCCTCTTTTCCCCAACTTGATTATTTGATAAATCATTTCAACTCTGTACACTCCTCCTCCCTTGACTCCTTATCTCTCTAATTTTGATTCTTTAGTGTATTCATCCTAAACTATCTCCTTTTCTCCTTTTAATCTAATGTGACTCCTTTTAATCTAATGTGACTCATATGCTTTATACCAAGTCTTCACCACTGTATCACATGAAGAGTGAACCCTTGTCTTTACTAATTGTTTCTGTTTCATTCTATAACCTCCATCAGACAGTCCCCCATATCACCCTTACCCTCTCATTTATCTTTAATATTACACTATATACAGACTACTCACCTCCAGCTTAAAGACATTCTTATGTCTCCCTCATCATCAAAAAGACATCACTTAAACCATCTGTCCTTCATATCATTATAGAGCTCCATTACTAAACTCCTTGAGAAAGCTGTATAATAAAATCCATCCTTTTCCTTTTTGCTAACTCACTTTTAAGTTTTATGTGATAACTTTTAACTTAAACCACATTTTCCAATGTTTCTTGCTGTCAAAGTCACAGAAAGAAAGTTTAATGTCATTGAACAAGAACTAGAAGTCAAGGGTAAATAGGTGGTACATTTCATAGATAACTGGACTTGAAATAAGTAAGACCTGAAGATTAATCTGCCCAAGAATTTACTAGTTTTGTAACCTGAGAATATCATAACGTTTTACTGCCTCAATTTCCTCATCTATAAAATTGGGATAAATACAGAATGAGCTTACTAGAGTTGTTCTCCTTTCGAAATTGAAATGTTGAATTATTCTTCTTCTACACACACACACACACACACACACAGACCACACACACACACACACACACACACACACACACACAAACACACACAGACATGCGCACGCAGGATTTTTAATGAGGCCAAAAGGATAAGACTTTAAAAAGAGGAAGATGTTTTTTATGGAAATCTTTTAAAGGGAACATGCCTGAGTTCTTCTCTTTTTAGTACTTTTACTATCACATTGTTCCCTATAGCCGATACATTATAATGCATCACATAAACAGCTATGCAAAAATAGCCACTGGGTTCTATTTCATTTGTTCAGTATCTTGACTTGACTAACTTGTAAATTTGATGCCCAGTTTCCCCAAGACATCATTGGTGAGATATGGACTAAATGTGAGAAATGATATTATAAAGAACCTGTTAATTTCATAATTGTTCTGACTAAAAATGGATTGATAATTAATTGATTGTAAAATGATTTATAATCTTATAATCTTTGAAGTGATATATAAATACTAACTAATATTATCATCATTACAAGTGAGATGTTTCCTTTACCTTTCAACATTAGTGAAATTTATCTTATCAATACTTTGTACTGACTGGAACTGAAAAGTCACACCAATGTCAGCAAACTAATTTCTATTAGATTCATGATTGGGAAATAGTGTGGTGAGTAGATAAAATAGCAACTTCTGATTCAGGAAAAAACTGGATTCAACAACTGCAACTGACCCTTATTCACCATGTAGCCTTGGTCATATCCTTCTCATTACTTCCAGAAAACTCTTGCAATTGCTCAGTTTCAAAGTCCACTGCATTGTAGACGAAATGATGGAATCCTAGGTCTGCAATTGAGATAAGAACTCTTTGTTGTTATGATTTCTCTGAGGTTTACTGTTATTCATTTATATTATTTTTGACACATCCAGCCTTGAAATTGTTAACTTAAAACATTTTTTTCCTCAGGCTGCTTATTGGTATACTAGTGTTTTCTCCCCTTAGTATATGGCTCCTGGTATCCTGAGGCTGTGTTTATCCTGTTGTGGGAAAAATAGTACAAGATTAGGAGTCAGAAGACCTGGATCCATATGAAAAATATGTAGGACCTCAGAAAACTAACTTTAGCTCTCAAGTTCCAGGTTTCTTCATCGGGAAAATAATTGGATCTGACTACTATTAACATAATGTGTGTGAACTAATTTAAAAAAAGAGATAACTATAATTTCATAATATTTTCCTTTATAATTTCAGCATATTTGTTTTCCTTTGAAATCCTGGTACATTTCCTTTCTTATTGGTCATTGTATATCTCTTCAGGGGAGGACAAAAAGGGATTGCACCAAGTACCTTCCATCTACTCTTCAATAACTTCTATTGAGAGTACAAGGCAACCTCCACCTTTAATAGTCAGACCAATCTCCCAACAGGAAGAAAACATCAGGTGAACGGGGACTCAACCTCAATTTTATTCCAACTCCTTCTAACCCATCTCCTGAGAAAAGAGAAAGAGAATAGGTTAATTGAAACAGAAATTCCTTTCCCTGCATTGCTAACTCAACTTCTTTCAATCTCTAGCTTTGTCTCTTTTCTGCCAACTCACCAGATTCTGAAGGGAAGTGAATATATGATCATTTTACTTTAAGTCTCATTTCAGACTGCAGAGTTATTCTCTCACATCCATTGGGAATAGGAGTGATGCCCTCCACTCAGTAATGAACAGTCTCACACCAGCTCACATACTTCACATGCCTGGGATTCTGAATTTCTATATACCATCTTCCAAACACCAAGCACCACACGTTTACCACCTATTTCCTTTTTGTATCTCTTTCAACATTCCTAGAACAAAATTTAAACCAAACAGTTTGGAAATGGCTATTCCACATGCAAAAAAAGCCCTTCATCCTGTTTTTCTTTCCTTTCTCATTTCCTGGTACAATTTGTTTTCTCTCCTTCCCAACTCCTGCTTATATTTAAGGGAATTCAACATTCATAATAAGATTGCACTGCCTGAAAAACAATAAAACTGTGATCTGACTATACCACTGCTTGTTATGTATATCACAAAAAAATGGGATAAAAAGCCTCATATGCAAAAATATTTATAGCAACTCTTTCCATATTGTGAAAGAATAAGAAATTGAGGAGATTGAAATCAATTGGGAAAAGGCTAAATAAACTGTGGTATATGAATCTGATTGAACACAATTCTATTATAAGAAATCATGAGGGATAAAACTTCAGAAAAATGTGGAAAAGCTTCTATGCCTTGTCAATATATGCTACTTACTGTCCTAATAAATGAGGTGTATTAGAGATAATAGGGTTATCTTCTCATTCAGGAATAAAAATAGTTAAACATCATTAAATCCCTCATAATTTACCTTTCCCATCCATTATCTTTCTGCTTTACCTTAGTCCTGTTCTTAAAGAATGAAATTTCTATTCAACTCTGATCATTTAAAAAAAAAATTCTTAAAGTCAACTATTTCATTAAATGTCCATCTTTTTCCCTTGAAAGAGTATGTTCAAATTTGCTGCTTAGTAGATTCTTGGTTATAATCCAAGCACTTTTAGCTTCTGGAATATCATATTCCAAGTCTTATGAGCCCTTAATGTAAAACTCTTAAATACTGTTTCCATCAAGAATACAATACATTCCTATACTCACTTGCCAATATATAATATTTCCTCTTTGAGCCTAATATTTTAAGAGTGATTCAATCAATGCACAATCCCCACTTTTACCTCAACTATAAAAGGTGCTTTGTGTCTTTTACTATGATGTGATTTATCTTCTACTAGTATACTCCATTTTAAATGTCTTGATTATTTTTTCACCCTCTATCTAAATTAACCTCTTTCTAAATTGTTCTAATTGAAGTAAAATTCTCAACTTTTGAAGGTATCATCACATCATAATTAATTTATAATCACATCCTCTCATTCCCTGTCCTAATAGAAATGCAATTCCGAAGAGTAAAAGTTTTATTTTCCCATTTAGGGAGGTAAACAGTTTAGTCTGATTGAGAAAATTTTCTTTCTGTTTATCTGTTTATGCATCTGAATCTTATGTTAGACCAAATTTTCTATTTGATTTATTTCTATATCAAAGTTGCATAACTTTGAAATTCCCTTATTTCACTGAATGTCCATATTTCCTCCTGAAAGAAGATGCCAAAGTTAACAAGGCTATTGATTCTTTATTGTAATCCAAACTACTTTGCACTCTGGAATATCACCTTCCTGAACTTGCAATCCTTTAAAGGTGATGCTGAAATGTCCTATGTAACTCTGACTGCAGTTCCTTGGCATTTGATCTTCTTGATAGTTTGTAGCATTTTCTCCTTTAACTGACAATTCTGAAATTTGTAAACAATGTTCCTTGAATTGTTTTTAAATTTTATTTCATTTTGAAATCTCTTTCAGGAGATGTTAAGGATTCATTTAAGGATCATTTTACCCTCTTCTTTTAGGGTACCAGAATACTTTCTCTTGATAACCTGATATAAGATTTTGTCTGGTTCTTTTTTTTTTTGAGCTTGGCTTTCAGGTAGACCAGCAATTCATAAATTATCTCTTCTGGAACTATTTTTCAGAACAGTCTTTTTTATGATGAAATATTTATTCTCACTTTTTAGTATTTTAGTTTTCTTTGATGCAATTTTGATGACTCATAGAGTACTTACTTTCTACATCCCCTATGCTAATATTTGAGGATTAATTTTCTTCAGTTAACTTTAAGGTCTACTTTTCCATTTAGTCAAATCTACCTTTAAATATATTTTTTCCATTCCAGTTTTTCATAATTCTTCTTCAAGTCTCTCAATTCTTTCCCCATTCATTTCTTCTTTTTTGCTTATGTGGTCTTTAAAATCTTCTTTGTTCTCTTCCAAGAGGACTTTTTGTATTCTTGACCAATCTGTAATTACCTTTGCTTTACTTTCCTGCTATGGTATTTTGATATTCTTTGTCACCAGAGTAACTCTCTCTGATTAGGGCTTTTTGCTCATTTTGAAAGCTGAGCTCTGCTCCTGAGATACAAGGGGCATAGTGTCAAACTTTTTTGCTCTGGGGACTAATCATCTGGTTCATTGTTTTCTGCACTGTTCTCAGTTTGCTCCCTGGATTAGAAAAGGCTAAGGAAATCCAAACTCTTGCACCAGTGTTCTGGTGTTCTCAGTATGCTTTTCAAGTTGCTGGTGCCCTCACTGCTGCCATGCTATTCCATCAGTTCACTGAGCTGTGATCATAATTGCAGCTACAAGCCTTTCACTGATTTCACTGTACACTGTACTGCTCTACGTTTTTTACTCATGAAAGATAGAACTTTCCTAAAGTTACTCAAAGTTATTTTTATCTGAATAATCGTTGTATTATGTATTTTTCTGAGTTCTTGGGTTAAAGGCTGTTTACAGGGTTCATCAAAAGTTTTGCCAGATAGCAGCAAAAATAAAGTAATTCAGCAAGCAGCAAAAAGAAAAGAATTCAGATACAAAGAAAACACAATCAGACTCACACAGGACATTATCAACCTCAATACTGAAGGATAAGAAGACTTGGAATACAATATATCAGATAGCAAAGGACCTGGGATTACAACCCAGAATGCCCTATCCTGCAAAATCCAACATATACTATTAGGGAAAAAGATGGATGTTCAATGAAATAGAAGAATTCTAGAATTTCCTGACAGAAAAACAAAGACTGAATATAGAATTCAATTGCCAAATGCAGGATTCAAGATTTGGATTAAAATGTAAATGTAAAGGGGAAGAAAAAACAAAACAAATGTTACTTAAGACCATGTAATTGTATACAACCTTAAAATGGAAGCTATAACACTTCTAATTCTTGAGAACCTTTCTTCTCTTAAGATAATTAAAGGGTAGACTTATAATTGAAGTGATTGGATTTAAAGAATATCCATATACTTGGGTTTTTTCTCTCTAGTGAAGATGTCCAAAATGACTTCAGTATATGTGAGAAAAAAAGCCCAGTTGAAAAAACGTTAAATTTAAGTGTCTCAGTATCCTTTGACCCACTTTAATTATGCTGTGTTGACAAAGTTTAGCAACTTGTCTAATGAGGGCATCATAAACTGGGTGGTTCTGAGTCAGCATCTATGTAATTTATAGTTCTCAGGTGAGACCTACAGAGTCTCCCAGTATTTGGTGATCTTTTAGATTCTGACAGTTAATTACAACAGGATTTGATATGATCCACCCTTCATTAACAAGGGTTTAAGTACCCACTTAGTGGGAGAGGCCAGTAAAATGTGGAAGAGAAAATAGGCCCTGCTTCACATAACCAGAGCTTAAATGCCCTGGGGGTGTGCCTGTGTGTGTGGGGAGGGATGAAGTGAGAGAAAATAGGGCTTGCTTCACTTAACCAGGGGTTAAGTTCCATGGTGCTGGGGGATGAAGTGTGAGAGAAGAGGAACCTGGTAGGAAGGGAACAAATATTTCAAGAAACAATTTGGTTTGGGATGATACTTTGGCTCATGAGGAAGACTATGTGTCCTTGAAGAATACTTGAAAAGGAAGTAAGGAAAAAGAAGATTATAAAATATATTAGAACATAATTTGAGACAATGCTTCTTAGTAAGGAATCAAATAAACAATCTGTGGGGATGGTTTGACAAAAATATGAGCTAATCAAGCACTGAAATCATCAAACTTTGATAGATAATACTTAATTAATAGTACTAGAGGAATAAATAACACCAGGTGAAGAGGCACAAAACCTTACAATTTTATAGGGAAAGAATATGAACCTTGAGGTAATTTCATTCAATAGATTTGGCCTAGAGAGGGATTATGATACAGTCCCAATTGTATTTAAAAATTTATTCTAATCTACAGGGAAGGGGGGGATGGGGAAAGGGAAAGATAAAGGAAGAAGGGACTGACAAAAGGGAAGGTAAATTGAAATGTGAAAAAAAACAGAAAGGTAAATTTTGAAGGAAAAGTCAAAAGGTAAAGGGAGTAAAATTTTGGTCAGCTGGGATAAGAGGAAAGGAAAGAGAAAAATATAAATGGAAAAAGAAAATACAGAGGGAAATACAAAACTAGTAATCTTAACTGTAAATGTAAATGGGCCAGACAGTCCCATAAAATAGAAGTGGAGAGGAGAATGAAATAAAAACTATAATCTTACAATATGAAGTTTACAATAAATACTTTTGAAACATACTGATACATACATCATAATGGTCAAGGATTAGAGCACAATATATTATGCCTCAGCTGAAGTTAAAAAAATCAGGGGTTGTGATCGTGATCCCAGATAAATTAAAAGCAAAAATCAATCTCATTAAAAGAGATAAGGAAGGAACCTATATCTTCTTAAAAAGCACCATTGGAAATTAAGTGATATCATTTCTAAACATATATGCACATAGTGGTAAAGCATCCCAATTCCTAGAGGAAAAGCTAAGTGAATTACAAGGAGACATGGACAGCAAAACTTTAATAATGGGGCACAATAATCTCCCTATCTCAGAACTAGATGAATCTAATCACAAAATAAAAAAAAGAGAGTTAAGAACGTGAACGAAATCTTAGAAAACAAAGATATGATAGACCTCTGGAGAAAACATAATGAGAATAGAAAAGAATATACCTTTTCTTCAGCAGTACATGACACCTATACCAAAACTGACAATGCATTAGGACATAAAAATCTTTTAATCAAATGCAGAAAGATAGAAATAATAAATAGACAATTCTCAAACCATAATGTGATAAAAAAAAATTTCATTGATAATAAGTCATGGAAAGATAAACCAAAAGCTAAATGGAAATTAAATAACTTATTTTTAAACAATGGGTTGATCAACTATCAAACAATAGTAATAACCAATAACAATATCCAAGAAAATTATACCAATAAGACACAATCCCAAAATTTATGGGATACACTCAAAAGTCAGTTTTGAGGGGAAATGTTATATGTCTAAATGCCTATATGAATAAAATAGAGAAAGATAAGATCAATGAATTAGGTATGCAATTAAAAAAGCTAGAAAATGATCAAATTAAAGATCCTCAATTAAATACCAAATGATAAATTTTGAAATTCAAGGGACAGATTAATAAAATTGAAAGCAAGAAAACCATTGATCTCATAAATAAAATTAAGAGTCAGTTTTATGAAAAAGCCAATAAAACAGACAAATGTTTGGTTAATCTGATTTTAAAAAAGAAAAATAAATAAATATATGTTGAGTATCAAAATTGAAAAGTGGAAAGTAACTAACAATGAGGAAGAAATTAAGGAGGTAATTCAGAGTCCCTTTGCCAAACTGTAGGTGGATAAATTGGACACTGAATGAAATAGATTAATTGCAAAACTTCAAAAAATTCAAACTGCCTAAATTAACAGAAGAGGAAATGAATTGCTTAAATAACCCCATTTCAGAAAATAAAAATTTTAATGAACCATCAATAAATTCCCTTAAAAAAATGTTTCCATGTCCAGATGGGTTGACAAGTGAATTTTACCAAACATTTAAGGAACAATTAATAACTGTCCTATAAAAACAATTTAAAAAATTACAAGTTCTGCTAAACTCCTTTTATGACACCAACCTGGTGCTGAAACTTAAACCAGGAAGAACCAAAACAGAAAAAGAAAATTGTAGACCAATCTTCCCAATGAATATTGCTGAAACAACCTTAAGTAAAATTTAAAGAATGAGAATATTGCAAGTTATTGCAGGAATATTTCAATATTAAGAAAAAATTCAACACAATTGAACATATAAAAGACAAAACAAGCAGAAATCATATTATTATCTCAATAAATGCTGAAAAGTCTTTGATGAAATAAAGCATCCATTCCTATTAAAAACACTAGAAAGTTTAGGAAAAGTGTTTCCTTAAAATACTAAAAAAAATTAAAGAAATCAACAAATATTATATATAATGGGAATAAATTAGGAGCATTTCAAATAAAATCAGGGGAGAAAAAATAATATCCATTATCACCATTACAATTAAATACAATATTAGAAATTCTAGGGGCGGCTAGGTGGCACAGTGGATAGAGCACTGGCCCGGAGTCAGGAATAGATGAGTTCAAATCCAGCCTCAGATATTTAATAAGTACCTAGCTGTGTGGCCTTGGGCAAGTCACTTAAGCCTATTGCCTTGCAAAGAAACCTTACAAAGAAAAGAAAAGAAAAGAAATTCTAGCTGCTGCAATAAGAGAAGAAATTGAAGGTATTCTAATTGTCAATGAGGAAGCAAAACTTTCACTCTTCTTAGATGATAAAATGTTGGGGGCGGGGGGAAGAGGCTTGGCGGTCGCTTAGAGGGGGAAACATAATCACCTTATAAGGGAATGTTACAGAACTCGGCCCCTCATTGGGTAAGAGTTCATGGGAGGGAGGACAGAGGGGATAAAAGGGTCTGCTGAGAGGTGGGGGGGAGCGGGAATGTGATCACAGAAGAATAAAGACTGATTACCCACCTCAGGCGCTCTGTCTGGTTCTTCCCCCATCAAAGAGTGGGGGCCGGAGGTACCCCGAAGACTCATCACGCGTTGGACTGGTGAGTAAGAGGACGGACTAGCATAAAGAAGCCGGCGTTGTAAATAAAAACCCGGCAAGTGGCGCCCGAACAGGGACCTGATTTTGCTAGGGAACGTCTGAATCCGCTGGTCGGATTCTCCAGACAGCCTCGGTCGTTTCTGACCGGGAGGAAGGAGAGGGCGTTTACTCTCAGATATTGCCTGAGGGACATATCCCTATTGTGTTGACTATGCTTTCTTTCCCCTCCCTTTCTCCTTCTGCTCTAATCACGCTCCTTGCCGTGCTGGCCTGTCTGATTGTGCCCTGCTGCCTCCTTCTCGTTTGCCGAACGGGAACTTTCCAGTTCTGCCACCTGTTAGGATTGCAGCCTCGGCTAGTAGACAGCATGGGGGGCCGGAATAGTATTCCCGCCTTTGAGCCGGAGGAAAAAGAGGTCGTTGCAGGGCAGCTTTATAAACTCTGCGCTAAGCATGGCCGTAAATTACCTATCAAGACGTGCCGTGCTTTTGTTGAGAATATCTGGAACATCTGCCCTTGGGTGCAACATAGTGGGATCCAACCAGATAAATGGAAGGTGGTAGGGCAGCAGATGGCCTCCTATAATGACACCTGCCCGGGAAAACTGACCCCCAAGGATTTTACAGTGTATAAGATAGTGGATGCAGCCCTGCATCCCCAGAAGGTGACTTTGGCACGAACAATCAGCACTCAGGTGGGTAGCTCGTTGGCGGGATCGGATTCAGAGAGCTCAGAGGAAGAGGGAAGGCCACCCCCTCCCCTGTATCCGTGGGAGGAACTTAGAAGAAACAATGGGGGAACAAGGGGCCCCCAGGGAGAAGAAAATGCCGCATGCCCCTCCTTACCGAGACCGAATGAAAAGGGGGAGGGCGATGAATGTGGCACACTTAGAGATTCAGGGCCGGAAGTTTCCGAGCGCGGGAAGGGAGGGGTGCAAACAGTCCTCAGGGGTGGCAGGAAGAGGAGCGTGAGTAGGTGGGACCAGGAGGCTGCTGACGAGGAGGGAGGAGTCCGCGCTGATTGGACAGCTGCCGCGCCCCAGGCTTGGCGGCCCAGACAGGAAACAGAGGCAAAAAATCCCCCGTGTTCCTTGTCCGCCCTTCAGAGATCCCCTCAAGGGCTCCGCCCATCCGGCCTACTTGCCACCAGTGCCTCCATAGCAATAGAGAAAGGGGAGGAGGTGGACTGGGATGACTGGGGCCTCTACCCGGTATTTACGGACCCCCTTACCGGAGCCCGAGACTACCGCCCTGTCCCTTTTAAGATGCTTAAGGAACTTAAGGAGGCCGTGACTAAATACGGCCCAAGCTCCCCTTATGTAAAAAGACTGATGCAAAACCTCTTTGCTACGCACCCTTGGACCCCTGCTGACTTTGACGAAATTGCAGCCGCGTGCCTAGATGCCTCCTTATATTTAGCTTTTAAGGCTCAGGCCCGCAGAGAGGCCTCTAAGCTGGCAAAATCCCGGGGTTATACTCCCCTGGATTTAGCCATTGACCTCCTGTGTGGAACTGGAGCCTATACTGACCCTGCTGTTCAGGCCCAGTATGGCCAGTTTGAGCTAGAGACTGTTAAAGAAACACATGTTGCAGCTTGGGATAAGATTGGAGCCATGAAAGGGGGGAGAGCCACACAGAAGTTGGTTGGGCTGAAGCAGAGAGCAGATCAGACACCCCCTCTCATTTGTGAACGAGGTTAAAGAGACAGTGACTCGTATAATGGGAGACACCCCGGGATCTGATCTACTTATGAGACAATTGATTAAAGAGGGTCTTCGCCCCAAAGGGATCGCAGCCATTAGCAGCCTTCCCCCCGACGCTTCATTAGAAGAAATTGTTGACAAATTGCTGGACATGCCCAGCGAGGGTTCAATTCAAGCCTTAGTGACTGCCATGGAGAACCGGGAGGATAGCCTCCTGACCGCCCTTCACGGTATGCAGGTGAGACCCACCTGTTTTGGGTGCGGAAAGCCAGGGCACCTCAAAGCACAGTGCAGGCAGCGGCCCCCCTCCACTTCAGTTCCGACCTGTTATTCCTGTGGAAAGCCAGGTCACATAGCCAGGTTCTGCCGATCCAAAGGGAAGTCGGGAAAAGGGAAAGGGAGGGGCCCGGCCGCGGGGCACCCCCCCCCCCGTGCTCGAAGACAGTGGCCCCATTACTGTGACTATCCCCGTGAGGGTTGACTATAGAGAAGGGACACAGCAGAGAGAGATCGGGCCTTGGGAAACCTCGATGATTCCCATTGAGCTAAATATTTTCCCAGTGCTCATCACAGGGGCTGAGAGATGTGTGGACTTAGTCACCCATACCCAGGTCATTTTTGGTCCCGGAAGTCCCACATCCGTAAGGGTCACAAACCCCCACCCCTTTCCCACCTTGGTAAAACAGGGCCAAGAGGTAGGAAAGGCGCTGCCCTTGCGGGCCCCTCCCGCTCATGTGAACTGGGTCCACCCGGTCAGCTCTGGGCGACCACTGTTAACCGTCACGGTGGAAAATCAGAAGCTCGAAGGGATAATTGACACTGGAGCCGATTGCTCTGTCATAAATAGGGGACAGTGGAGGCGCGAGTGGCCACTCCTACAGAGCCCTCAAGCAGTGACGGGGGTGGGGGGCAATAGATCTGCCATGAAAGCAGCACACGCCTTACGGTGGTCAGCTTTGGAAGAATCTGGACTCTTCACCCCACTGTGCCTACCCGACCTCCCTTATGCATTATGGGGTAGAGATATCTTGAGCCAGCTTAACCTGACACTTGCCACCCCTGATAGCCTGCGGGGAAATTAATTGGGGCCACTCTAGAGATGAGCTTTTCCCCCAGAATAACATGGATTAATAAGAAACCTATTTGGGTTGAGCAGTGGCCCCTGACAAAAGAAAAGCTCATCGCCCTCACAGACATAGTAATGACCCTCCTGCACGAGAACAAAGTGGAACCGTCCCTTAGCCCGTATAACTCCCCCGTCTTTGTCATAAAAAAGAAAGGGGGGAGTTGGAGAATGTTGATTGATCTTCGGGCAGTAAATGCCAACATGATACCCATGGGGACCCTCCAACCTGGTCTCCCTATGCCCACTGCAGTCCCGCAAGGGTGGACTATTATAGTGATTGATGTTAAAGACTGCTTCTATAGCATTCCCCTCCACCCGGAGGACAAAGAAAAATTTGCCTTTTCCCTCCCCGCGATCAATTTCCAAGCCCCCAGTAAACGTTATCAGTTCACCGTCCTACCGCAGGGAATGGCCAATAGCCCCACCCTGTGCCAGCTTTACATGGATACTTCCTTTTGCAAAGAATTTTCCATTTCCCATTCCACCAGGATCCCTTACAATCCCACTGGCCAAGCTTTGGTAGAAAGAGCAAATCGCACACTCAAAACTACGCTTTTTAAACAGAAAGGGGGAGTTGGCAGGTCACTGACCCATTCAGACCTGTCTCAGGTACTATTTACCATGAATTTCCTACAAGTCAGGGATGACGGCACTACAGCCGCCCAGAGATTTTTCTCCCCAAAAGGACATGCTAAGAAAGAACCAACACTCCTGCCCTCTCCCACCAAGGCCCTACCAGGCTCTAAAGTCATGTGGAGAGATGAAGAGGGAGGTTGGCATGGCCCTGTAACGGTAAAGAACAGAAGACAGGGCCACCTGTCATTTCATCCCGAGGATAAGATAGAAGAGCCAGAAAGATGGCTCCCTGTTTACAAGATAAGAGACCTTGATTAATGCCCAACCCTACGGGGTGAGAGGAATTTCTTTCTTTTTCAGGCCTTCTGATCATCGTAGGGATCCTTGGAGGTGCTCCATCTGAAGGAAATCCGACATGGGGAATACTCCGAGTTATTCCCTCTCCCCTTCCGGTAGCACGGAACTCCCAGATCTACCCTCGCCTGCTAGTGACCAATACATCGATGGGGCTCCCTTCTGCCTCGGTGGGGCCCCTCATGTGTGGCCACAGGGGAAGACATCGAGGATCCCATACCATGGAGGGATTGCCAGATGGCGGGAGGATACCCCCTTGAGGGTGAACAAGGACGCTGATTCTGGGAATCACCCTACTTGTTGTCTGTTTCTGCCGCCTAGCTAGGCGACAGAGGGGCTATATGCTTCTTACTCAGAAAGCCTTCATGGCCATGGAGACGGGGGAGGATCCCCAAGTCTGGCTAGCCGCCATGCATGACATGTGACACCTAGGGGTAAGACGAGGTAAACCCCAAGACGGGCAACTTCTCCTGACCCAGCCACCTAAGACGGGCAAGGTCCTGGGTTGAAGGAGATGACCTAAGACAGGGTTCCTCGCCCCCGGCGGATCCCCAAGTCTGGCTAGCCGCCATGCATGACATGTGACACCTAGGGGTAAGACGAGGTAAACCCCA
This sequence comes from Macrotis lagotis, assembly GCF_037893015.1. Lineage (NCBI taxonomy): Eukaryota > Metazoa > Chordata > Mammalia > Peramelemorphia > Peramelidae > Macrotis > Macrotis lagotis. The sequence continues at coordinate 369,733,388 of NC_133666.1, forward strand.
AGACGGGCAACTTCTCCTGACCCAGCCACCTAAGACAGGCCCTGAGGGTGTCGGGCGCCTAGGACGGGCAAGGTCCTGGGTTGAAGGAGATGACCTAAGACAGGGTTCCTCGCCCCCGGCTATCAGAGGCCAGTAGAAATGACACCGCTTAAGGCTAACCTCAGCACCGCTTAAGGTCACACCAAGTGATAACCTTGTAAAACAGAAAGGGGGAGATGTTGGGGGCGGGGGGAAGAGGCTTGGCGGTCGCTTAGAGGGGGAAACATAATCACCTTATAAGGGAATGTTACAGAACTCGGCCCCTCATTGGGTAAGAGTTCATGGGAGGGAGGACAGAGGGGATAAAAGGGTCTGCTGAGAGGTGGGGGGGAGCGGGAATGTGATCACAGAAGAATAAAGACTGATTACCCACCTCAGGCGCTCTGTCTGGTTCTTCCCCCATCAAAGAGTGGGGGCCGGAGGTACCCCGAAGACTCATCACGCGTTGGACTGGTGAGTAAGAGGACGGACTAGCATAAAGAAGCCGGCGTTGTAAATAAAAACCCGGCAATAAAATGGTATATTTAGAGTACCTGAGAAAAAAACATCTTAATAAACTTCTTGAAATAATTAACAAAGTTAGTAAAGTAGTAGAATACAAGGTAAACCCACATAAATGTCCAGCATTTATATATATATGTATATATATATATATATATATATATATATACATATATATATAAACCACAAAGTCCTATAGCAAAAGCTAGAAAAAAGAAATTACATTTAAAGTAACTATGGATAACATTAAACTATATTTAACATTGGAAATCTAGTCCCACCCCCCCCAAACCCAGAAATTGTATGAACACAATTATAAAACTCTTCTGACACAAAGTCAAATCTTAATTATTGGGAAAAGGTCAATTAATCATGGTTAGGTCAAACTATTATAATATAAACGGAAATTCAAACAAAATTAAATTACTTATTCAGTGTCATTCTTACTACCAAACAACTATTTTACAGAACAAGAAAAAAATAATAACAAGATTCATCTGCAACAACAAAAGGTCAAGAATATCAGAGGAGGGATGGCTAGGTGGTGTAGTGGATAGGGCACTAGCCCTGGAGTCAGGAGTACCTGAGTACAAATCAGGCCTCAGACACTTAATAATTACCTAACTGTGTGCCCTGGGCAAAGCACTTAACCCCATTTGCCTTGCAAAAAACCAAAAGAGAAAAAAAAAATAACTGGAACTGGTGGAAAGAAATGTAAATGAAAGTGACCTAGCTCTACTTGATCTAAAATTTTCTTATAAAACAGTAATCATTAAAACTGAAATAGAAACAGAGTAATGGGTCAGTGGATTATGAAAGGTTCAAAAGAAACTGCATTAAATGCCTACTGAAATCTACTATTTGATAAATCCAAAGACATCTGCTTCTGGGATAAGAACTCACCATTTGACAAAACTTGTTGGGAAAAGTGGAAAATAGTATGGGAAAAAACTTGGCATAGACCCACATCTCACACCCTATAACAAGATAAGGTCACAAATGTGTACAACATTGATATATAAAGGACCAGACCATAGATAAACTAATAGACAAAGAAATACTCTATTCTATGGAAAAGGAATGAATTTATGACCAAAGAAGGATTAGAATACATTATAAGGTAAATTAATGATTTTGACTATATTAAATCAAAAAAAGTTTTTGCACTTATAAAATCAATGCTGCCAAAATTAGAAGGAAAAGAGAAAGCTGGGAAATTATCTTTTCCACTAGGAGTTTGGATAAAGGTCCCATTACTCAGTACTCATCACATCAAATTTACAAGGTTACAATTTATTCTCCAATTGATAAATGGTCAAAGGATATGAATGGACCATTTTCAAGTGGAGAAATTAAAGCTATATGTAATCATATAAAATGTAAATTATTATTGATTCGAGAATTGCAAATTAAAATAACAATGAGAAACCACCTCACACCTAATCTGACTAGCCAAGATGAGTGAAAGGGAAAATGATCAATGCTGGAGAGGTTTTGGGAGGATTGGGACACTGATGCATTGGTGGTGGATTTGTGACTGGATCCAATTTTTCTGGAGAGCAATAGGGAAATATACCCAAAAAGCAATAGAGCTGCTCATACCCTTTGACTCAGCAATTCCAATTCTAGATTTCTCTCCAGAAGAAATTATAAAACATGGAAAAAATCCCCTCATGTTCCAAAATATTCAGAGAAGCGCTTTTTGTAGTGACAAAGGATTTGAAATTGAGGGAATATCCATCAATTGGGGAATGACTAAACAAGTTACGGTACATGAATACTATTGCATGTTATTTTTCTTTGAGAAATCATAAATAATCAGACTCTAGAGAAGCATGGAATGACTTACATGTTCTGTTGCTAAGCAAAATGAGCAAAACCAAGAGAACAATGTACACAGTTAATAACATCATTGTGAGATCAGCCTTAATGAAAACAGCTCTTCTCAGCAGTTCAGACAGCTAGGAGGACCATATTAGACTAGCTATGGACAATGTTATCCACATTCAGAGACAGAAAAACAAAACAAAAAGCAAAACAAAAAACCCCAGAGAAACAAACCCTTCAGTATCTGATGAACACTTTATAAAAAATTATCTCTTTTGCATCTCTTTCACTTAATCCTAATTTCTCATCGCGAAAATGACTAACATGTTTATTCAAAATATGTTCGCACAATGCTAACCTGATTGTTTGCTGCTGAGAGGTGGGGTTGTGAAGTGAAAGAGGAAATAAATTTTTAGCAAATATATGCATGTGTACATGGATGAAAATAAATAGATGAGAAAATAAGTGAATAAATAAGTAAAAGAATGAATTGAAAAAGAAAAATATATTCAGAGGAAAACTTGGAAAAACTCAGGGAACTTGTTGCATTCTTTCCCTGACTTTGGGTATAACCAGAAAATTACAGGGTGTTTGAAACATTCATTTTTAAAAAAAAAATATTTAGAAATACATTTTTCAACCACTCTCCTTTCCTTATCTCAACTCCATGACAGAAAAAAAATTGATAGAGTTCATGCATACTCTGTCATTTTTGACATATGTACATCTTGACCATGCATTGAAAGGAGTATGGGAGCAAAAAGATTAAAAAGAAATACATGAAAAAGAAAAAGAAGACCTAAAAACAATAAAAAAGTTAAATTAGTATGCCTTGGTTTCCATTCAGAATCCATAGTTGTTTTTCTGGTTGTGTTTGTATGACATTTTCTATCACAAGAGATTTAGAATTACAGTTGATCAATGAACTGCTGAGAGGTGCTGAATCCATCTCAGTTGATCAGTACATTATGTTGCTGCAAATGTGTGCAATGATCTCCTTGTTCTTCCAACTTCACCGAGCATTAGGACATATAAATTTTATGATTATTTCTTTCTGTAATCCATCTATTCATGGTTTTTCATGGAAAAATATGATTCCATAACATTTATATACACCACAATTTTTTCAGTCATTCCTCAATTGGTAAACAGCGCTTCAGTTCCCAGGTCTTCACAAATACAAAAGAGTTGCAATAAATATTTTTGTAAATGTGTTTCTTTTTTCCTTTTTTTTATAATTTCTTGTGTATCCATACAAGTGGTGGTATTCCTGGATCAGTGGGTATGCCCAGTTTTATAAGCTTTTGGGTATGGATACAAATTACTCTCCAGAATGGTTGAAAGAGTACACAGCTCTGTATTTCTCTCAATCTTACTTTTTCTCTATGTTTTCTTTCCTTTCACCTTATTCCCTCACCACCATAATTTTGCTTCTAACCACTATGTTAGTAAATCTTCTATCAGGCTCTTTTCATTTTTCTTACTATATTTCGCTCCTTTCTATCCTTCCTTCTATCAATCCCTGCTTTACTTTTCTTTGACCTTTCCATTCCTAATTCTTTGTTGGGTAAGGGAAATTTATAAACTCAACTGAGTCTATGTTAATCATTCTGAGCAAAATCCAATTAGAGTAAGATTCAAGTAATTCTCACTTCCACCCATTTTTTCCCCTCTACTGTATTAGGTTATTTGTGCATATGATATAATTCACCCTCTTCTTACTCTCCTTTTCCTCTTTTCACAGTACAATGTTTTTCATGCCTTTATTAATCTTTATATAATTAGATAAAAATAAGTTATGCCTACACAATCTGTCTGAGTACACTCCTTCTACTAGATATATACTTCTAAAAATTGCAAGTATCATCTTCCCATATAGGAATTTAAACAGATAAACATTTTGGACATATTTTTTTTTCTTTTGTGCTTCCTTTTATGCATATATTGAGTCTTTTATTTGAGGATCAAATTTTCTGTTCAGGTCTGTCTTTTTTTTAACAGTAAAGTTTGACAGTTCCCTATATTGGGGAATATTCATGTTTTTCCCTGAAAAAGTAAATTCAATTTTGTAGGGTCATTGGTTGAAATTGAAGCTCCTTTACCCACCAGAATACTATATTCCAGGTTCTATGATCCATTAATTTTGAAGCTGCCTAGTCCCGAATAATCTTTGGCATTTGTTTTATTTCTTTCTGTCTGAAATATTTTCTCCTTAATTTCATAATTCTGAAATTTGCCTAAAATATTCTTTATCATTTTCATTTTGTGATCCTTTTTATGAGGTAATTGGTCAATTCTTTCAAGGAATATTTTATACTCTTGCATATCAGGACAGTATTCTGTAATAATTTCTTGCAAAGAGGTGGAATGAACAGAAACTGCTTCACCAGAATACTCCAAAAGACAACAAATTATGACTCTAGCCAAATTTTAGAGGGGCAGAATCCACAGAAAGACTGAGTGATACATTTTCCCAGTCCAGGATAACTTAGAAGGTCCATGGGAAAGGTGTGTTTCACCAAGATGGGGGTGGGGGTGTGGACAAAAAGCCACAGACACAGCACCACACAGCGCAGCACAGGGATCACTGGCAACAGCTTGAAGGGGCCAGGAGAGAACTCTGTTACACCAGAACGAATGTAGAATGAGGAGCATGGCCTTAAATGCAGTGAGAATCAGGAGAAACCAGTCTGCACCTCCAGCATACAGCCCACCGACAGTAAGGGGGTCAGGGGAGATTGTAGAATTCTCTGTGTTCTACTTGGGGCATGACTCTGCTGTTCACTCATACTCAGATCCAGGTTTCATACTAAGATAGCAGGGCTCCTCCTCACAGCTCCAGGGCAGAGGGGAGCACCACCTGTGGTCATTTGCATATCAAAACACAGGCAAGAAGACATGATACCATGGAGGAATAAAGGTCCCAGTGGGGTGTGCCAAAAAATCTCCCCAAAGCAGGTGTCCCAATAATACTTAAAAGCTCAGGAAGCACCCCAAAATCAGGCACAGGCAGGAGAAATGAGTAAACAGAGAAAAAAGAGGAGCACCATTGAGAAATACATTGTCTTTGATCCCAAGAACCTTCCTCAATCTGAAGAGAAGGAAATATAAGCTCCTGCATCTAAAGACTCCATGAAAACCCTAAAGATGCAGAATGGAACTAAAGGGAGTTGATGACTTTGCAAGAAGTCAAGACAATAATTCAACACCAAAAAATGAAAAATTATAAGAAAATATAAAAAATCTCATTGAAAAGACAACTGATCAGGAAAACAGAATTAGAAAAGATAATTTAAAAATTATTGGGCTACCTGAAAACCATGATCAGGAAAATAACCTTGACCTCATTTTTAAAGAAATACTAAAGGAAAATTGTCCTGATATTCTAGAAGCAGAGGGCAAAATAGAAACTGAGAGAATCCACTGATCTCCCTCAGAAATAGAACCAAATTAAACAATCCCCAGGAACATTATAGCCAAGTTACAGAACTCCCAATTCAAAGAGAAAATATTACAAGCAGCCAGAAGGTCATAATTCAAATATCGTGGAGCTACAGGACTTAGCAGCAACTACATTAAGGGCTCATAGGTCTTGGAATATAATATTTTTAAAGAGCTATTTTTTATATTTGAATAATTGTATTTTTTAAGGCATTGTTTGCTTTTTGTTGTTTTTGTCTGTTTGTTTTTCAGTCAGGTTTTCGGCTTCCTTTTCAAATTCTCTTTTGCATGCTTCTCATTTTTTTACCAATTTTTTCTATTTGATGTTTAAAATTTTTAATGAGGACATTTTGGACTTGATATTAATTCATTTTCTTAGGTTTTGACTAATCCTACTCTGAGATGTCATTTTGATCTTTCTTAATGCCACAATAACTTTCTAAGTTTATGGTTTTTTTTCTTTCTCATTTTCAGAGTAGTTTGTGGTTTTTAAGGTTGAATTCTGCTCCTAGGCCATAGTGAACACTATTTTAAGATTTTTTGACCTGTGAACAGAGGTCTGCTCTTTCTAAGACCTGTGGCCTAAGACACTAGCAACTTCTTCCCTGCACTGGGATTACCTGGTTTGCTTGAGTCAGCTGTGTTTTGATTCTCAGGCTCTCAATTCACTTTCAATTCGTTCTCAGTTGGGCTATTGACCTGCTTGATTCTTGATCTGCACTGCAGTCAAGAGACTTTTGCCTCATTCCACAAAGCTTTCTTTGGGTCACTCTCCCTTTTCACTCATGTGAGACAGACCTTTCCTGAAGACCCTCCAAGATATTTCATGTTGAAAAATTGGTCCACTCTGCATTTTTGTTGGTTCTGGTTCTCCATACTATGTTTAAAATTTTAATTAGCATTGTTTCTGAGGAAAATTGGGAAGAGCTCAACTAAAGTCACAGTTTCTCTTCTCCATTTTGTCTCTGCCCCAGTTTTGGAACTTTTGCGAGGGTACAAGGATTACATTTGCGGATGCAAAATTTGAGAAAACGTGAAAAGCTAAAAAACTAGGAGGAAAAGCATTGGAGTTAAAGAAGAATAGGCAGAAATGAAAGTATGGAAAAACTAAAACTGAAAGAGATGAATTTGAGGAGAAGACAAAATATTGGAATAGCATAACCTAAAAACAGAAAAAGCAGAAGGAATTTAGCTGACAGTTTCAGGAAGGAGGAAGAAAAGTCAAGGAGAGAAAAAAATTTGCTAACTCAATTTGACAAGGGGAAATGAGATTAGTAAAAAGTAGAAAAGTCATTAAAAGTGTTAACTAGGCTTCAAGTTGTACTCAGGTTATAAACAATCAAATAAAAGTGAAGGAGATTTCATTCTGGAGCTGAAAATTCTAATTGCAAATTTACCATGAAGTTCTTTATGTTTTCAGATGAACTACTAGAAGGTCAATGAAATGGGTAACAATACTTTGAGAAAATATGAAAACATAGAACATTAATCCAATATGCATACAGTATCTGTGAGGCATATGGGTTGTTATGAGAGAATCTTTAATGCATGAACTTTCCAAACAATTTCAGAGCTATTTATACACCTTTAGTGTACACCTTCACTCAACTTTCAGCTGTGACTCTAAGAATCTGCAGCATGCTAGGCATCCATATTATGATAAAGCCATTCTAGCAAATAGGCTAAACCAGCTTGATTTACCTAACAAGCCTCAAACCCATTCATGTGTTAGGGGCATGTCCATGCCAAACATGTTAAGGCTTCCCTAAGTTGAATTGAAAGATGAGGACAATTTATTCCAAAAGCCATAAAGGCAACTGAGGCAGACACTGTGGATCCCTTTGTCCTTGGTCAGATGTCATAGATTCCATATCTATTTAGTGAGTCTCTATGTCTAACAACCCATATATCTCACCTTTCATCCTGACTTTTGTCATACCACTGAACTTCAATGACTCTGAAAGAGACAGTAAGGATGAAAAATTCTGTGCAACTTTGTCTCACTTAAATCCAGTTCATGACTAATGAAGACATTATTTGTTTCTCTTTTAAAATGGAGGATGAAAAATATGTTTATTTCCTTTCCTGCTAGACCACTATCATCTATGCCTTTTTAATCTAAATTTCTTGAAAAAAAAAAGACAATGGCATCACAAACAATTTATTAATTTTTAGTGAAAATGAAATGTTACTTAAAACATTTCAGTAAAAGTACAATCAATAAAGATCTAAAAAGGTAAAGATGAATTCTGGACTATATCAAGAGAATGATGGAAACAATTATGAAAAAGTAAAAGGAAGAGTAATCACTGATCATTTAGAAATAAGTAAGCTAAAAGATATTTTTCCCAAAGAAAATGTAGCTGACTAATTTTTTCAGTTAATATTGAGACATTAATTGCCAAAGGAGGTTATGGTTATTTAACCATTTCTTAATACACTAGACTTTCCTCACATCTAACCCACATTCAAGGTATTATTAAACAACATACTAGGTCTACAGTATTTCTAAAATATGTGAGATTTATAAGCATTTTAATATTTCAGCATTAGTTTGGAATGGAATCATCTTTCTGTTTTGAAGATAAGATGAATACTTGTTCCTAATGATTCATTTTCTGTAAGACCACTAACCATGCTATACATAGTTTACCTATCCTACCTCCTCATACACAAACAAGAATTATTGACAAGTTAACTTGCTTATTCTAGTTAGGACATAATTTCTTCCCCTTTGTGGAATTGGGAATAATTAGCTCATCCCTGTATATTATTTGATAAACTCAGGTTCTATAAGATCAGTAAAGTTCTCCTATTATTATTAGAAAATAAGCTCCAGGAGTATGAACATAATTTTTCACCTTTTGATTGCCATCAAAGTCTAATCCAGATCCATATACAGTGAGCACACAATAAATCTATCATAAAATAAATAAATGATGTTGGAATTGTAGACTATACATCAATCGTTTTCTATTCTTACCCCTCAATGAAAAAAAGACCATATTTAAGAATATTTTTAATCACTTTCTACTTACTCTGCTATAAGATTCTTTTCTCAGCAAAAGAAAATGGTTGGAGACAATACAAGGTATGTTGACTAGGCAGATAGTGTTAAGAAAAAAAATACTGAATGGGAGTGTGATGGGATAATGAAGCAAAACTTCATCAACTTTTCTAATATGTCTAAGAATGCTCCTAAGTAGTTTCAGTGAAATTGCTCTACTTTGAAACATGGATGATGCATGATGGTTGTTCATTTTCTAACAATGATTTCTATCACTAGAAAATTTTAGCTGTTACTCAATTAAATATAGGAATAAGAAGTAGAGGTTGTGGAAGGTAGGGTGGGGTTATTAAGAGCTGTACTATGCAATTTTGACATTTGATAGAAAATAGAACTTACAACCTTTGAAATGCAATTGAATCAAGGGTACCATATAGCAATGAATTACCATTTGAAAAAAAATTTCTGTTTGTCCAATCCACAAGCATCTTAATCAATTTCTTACTCATTTATGTAAAATAAAATCCTAAAGGGAATCTTTGTAAGTGTGAAGTCTTTTAAAAGCAGGCTGACAAAAATGTCATGAGAATTTCCTTTAGCATTAAACTAGCAATTGCTGTGCTAGTTCCTTTCTCTGAACAAAATTGCCCTGAAAAGTCTCTATGTCTAAGAAGCATGCCATTCCAGAAGCTGAAAGTAAAAGCAAAACAATAGTGAGGCAAAACTGTTTGGAAGAGAGCTGAAGTGAGGTGGGGAGGGGAATGACACATAAATTGCCTCAGGGGCCTTACTACAGATATAGAACAGAATGTATGAATACCTATACTCTATAGCTTCTATCTTATTGGCATTCCTTGCGATTATATATATCCAATTTAATTTGAATGTGTTCCCATTGTACATTCCAATTTTTGGAATGTATGTTTTTGAACATTTAGAAGGAAAGATCTAATAGAACAGAACAGGGAGGATCTCACTGCTATATTGTTACAGTATAATAGCAATGCATCCCTGAGTGTAAGTGAAAATTCATCTGTAATGTACCTCTATATACATACTAGAATTCTCTATTCTGAACCTCTATTGAAAAACATATTAAAAAGCAATAAATAGTATTTATTAGTCCTTTTCTTAGTATCTTTCAGCAGTCTGTATGAGAAAGCCTTTATAGCTTTTCAATATTTTACCATCTTTTCATAAGAGTCCAAGTTTAGGAGCTGGATGATTAACCATAATGAGAGGAAAAGTACATTATGATACTATTAAGTAAACTTAGTGATTCAAATTTTTCCCCTTTCAAATAAAGAGGAATAATTTTCACAGATACTCTGAGACCTAGAATGGAGGAAGAAATTGACCAAACATTTCCTGATTATTTATTTAGAATCGTATTATCATAGATTTAGCATTAGGAAGGCTATCTAATCAACATCATCATTTTAGAGACCAGTAGATTGAGGTTCAAATGTATGCTCCACTTTGCAAACAATAATATAGCAAATTGACATTCAAACCTAAATCTACTGACTTTAAACTACAGTACTATTTCTGCAAGCACTATAGGGGCAAACAATAGACACCTTAATGACCATTTGGGGATGAGAGTTAGGAGCTTAAGGAGGAAAGAAAAAATTAGGAATAATGAAGGAAAAAGGAATAAACAAATTAAGGAAATGGAGAACAAAAAGAATTGAGGGAGAAAGTTGAAAAAGAAAGAAAATGATAGTATAAAAGAGAAAAATAAATTCAAAGAAGGCAAAGATGAAGAGGGGTAAAATATTTCAAAGAAGGAAACATAAAGAGATCTAAAGGAAGAAAGGAATGAAGGAAAAAGAAGAAAAGGGAAGAAAGATTAAGAAAAGAGGAAAAGAGAGAAAAGAATAAAAAGAAAGGTATAGAACTAAGAAAAGTAATAAAATACAAGAAAAAAACTGAATTCACGGAAATTATTTTCATGTATTGGAACAAGAGCAGGAAAAGTGAGCCTGGAATATAAAGCTAAATGCTTCATTTGGATATTTTAATGAATTACAGAAGAAAATAGCAAACCATTCCTGTATTTTTTCTACCAAACCTCCAAATCAGTCATGAAGATTTAAACAAGACGGAAAAGTGACATTTTCTTAATCCCCTTTTTTTGGTCTCTTTAGCTTTTGACAGTTTTCAATCATCTTTTCCTCTTTCCCTCTGTCTTCTCTCTATTTTTTCACAACACAATTCAACTGATTTACCTACCTGACTTTTCTTCTTTTTTGGATGATCCTTCTGCTTACACTTTCTAACCATGGTTTTCCCTCAGGGTTCTGTCCTAAATACACTTCTCTACTCCTATACTACTTCACATAGTGATCTCATAAGCTCCTGTGCATTTGATTACCACCTGTATATTGGTTAGTCTCAAATCTTAGTTTACTCTTATAGACTTAGTTGATCTCCACTCTAGCATCTTCAACTATTTTTCAGACATCTCAAACTGGATACTCAGTAGATACTTTGAATTCAAAATATGCAGAGTGTACTACATTGTCTTCTCCATAAGCCCTCTCAACTTAACTTTCATATATTTTTAGAGAGCAACACCATCCTCTCAGTCCTTCAGGCTTGCTACAAGAGATGACTCTTGGATTTCTCACTTTTTTGTCAGCACTTTCGTCCTCTATGTCTAAGCTTTTGCTAATATATGACTATTTCACCTATGAGATATCTCTCAAATATGCCTACTTTCCTATTTCACTGCCACCACTCTCTGCTGACCCTCATCATCTCTCATCTTGAAAAATGGAATAGAATGATGGTAGATGTGCTTGTCTTAAGTTTTTTTTTTTCCTTCTCTGAATTCTATCCTCCCTTTCTTTCAAATAAAAACTGGGAGGCCTCTCTATGCCCTCTTAGTTCCTGAGTCTTCCTAATTTAAATATTTCCTATTTTTCTTGTATATAGCTTGTCTCACACACACACACACACACACACACACACATACATACACGGGTTTGCATATTGTATCTCACATTATATTGTAATTTCCTGGGGAGTTAGGATTAGCTGCTTTTTGCCTCATGTTGTACCCTCTCCCAAGAACTACAACAGTATATAGTACTTACTAGATATTGAACATGTTTGTTGGCTAAACGAATAAATGTGGCAAAGGAGAATTTTGGAATATTACATAAATACACCATTGTTAATCTCTATGTTCAGTGACCAAAGAGATACAACTAGAAGTTTTTTCCTATTATACCAATATGTATTATCTATACAAAAGAGGAAATCAAGCAGTCATAATATTCTGTGTCTAATAGGTAATTAATAATGAATTATTTGGGACAGCTAGTTGGTGCAGTAGATAAAGCATCAGGACTAGAGTCAGAAATGACAAAGTAGAAATTAAACCTCAGATCCTAACTAGGTATGTGACCCTGGACAAGTCTCATGGAATATTGTTTCAGTTTCCTTATCTGTAAAATGATCTGTAAAAAGAAATGACAAGGGTGGCTAGATGGTGAAGTGGATAGAGCACAGGCCCTGGAGTCAGTAGTATCTGAGTTCAAATCTAACCTCAGATACTTAATAATTACCTAGCTGTGTGGCCTTGGGCAAACCACTTAACCCCATTGCCTTGAAAAAAAAAAGCCTAAAAAAAACAGAAAAGGAGCGACAAAAGACCTAGGTTCAATCCCATTTTTTCTACTATATGATTTACTAGCTTAAATAACATAGCTTTTCCAGGTCTCAGTTTCTCATTTAGAGAATGAAAATATTATTACTGTGATAGTGTCACTATTTAAATCTAATGATATGCAAATTTTAGGAAGATTTCATACTATATTTAAAGGAACTAATTTTTTTTGATATTTTATTTTTCCAGATACCTGTCAAGAAATTTTTATAACATTTGGCCATAGACATGAATATATTTGAGCTACATAATTTGCTTCTAACCTGACTTCCCACACCCCTTCATTCAACAGCAAACAGTCAGGTGACAAATGTACATACACATTTGTGTTAAACATATTTATAGATTAGTCATTCTCTGTATGCGGAATTAGAATAAATGGAAAGAAATATATTAAAGGAATTTTTTTTAAAAAATGAATTTAGTGTTTATCAGATTCTGAAAGGTTTTTTGTTTTGTTTTGTTTTGCTTTGCTTTGTTGTTCTTCCTCTGTCCCTAGCTGGTCTAATGGGGTTGAATTTGTTCTCTGAACTGCTGAGAGGGAAAACATCCATCAAATTTGAACAGCTCATAATATTGCTGTTAATATGTAGAATGTTCTCTTGGTTCTGTTCCCTTCTCTCAGCATTAGAACCTGCAATTCATTCCGTGCTTCCCTTGTGTCCAACTTATTTATGATTTTTTTTTAGAGAACATAGTATTCCATAACATTCATATACAGTAAATTGTTCAACCATTCCCTGATTGATGGACATTCCCTCAATTTCCAAGACTTTGCCACTACAAAAATAAATGCAATCCATATTTTGGAACATGTGAGACTTTTCCCTATTTTTATGATTTCCTATGGATAGAGGCCTAATATTGGTGTTGCAGAGTCAAAGGATTTTATTAGCTTTATTGCTCTTTGGCATACTTCCATATGGCTATCCAGAATGGTTGAATCAGGTCACAACTCTACCAGTAATACAGTAATGTCTCATTTCTCCCACAACTTCTCCAACAAAGATTACTTTCCCTTTTTATCATCTTATCCAATCTGATAGGTATGAGGTCATACATCAGAGTTATTTTAATTTGCAGTTCTCTAATTTGGAGCATTTTCCATATGCTTATATATAACTTTAATTTCTTCATTTGAAAATTGTCTATTCCTATTCTATGTCCATTTATCCATTCAGGAATGACTTTTAACCTTATTAATTTGGTGCAATTCTCTATATATTTTAGGTCTTTGCAAGGCAAATGGGATTAAGTGGCTTGCCCAAGGCCACACAGCTAGGTAATCATTAACATTAAGTGTCTGAGAGCGGATTTGAACCCAAGTACTCCTGACTCCCGGACGGGTGCTTTAGTCACTACACCACCTAGCAGCCCTCTATATATTTTAGAAATGAGACCTTTAGCAGGATTCCTAGGGTGAAAATTGTTTAACAGCTTTCTGTTTTCCATCTAATTTTGAGAGCATAGATTTTATTAACTCAAAACCTTTTTTAATTTAATATATAAAAAGTCATCCATTTTGCAGTTTATAATATAGTCTATTTCTTGCTTGGTCATACATTTCTTCCCTTTCCATAGAGCTGACAGAGAGTGGATTTCTTTTTTTTTCATTTTTAAATTATCTATGGTGTCATACTTTATTTCTAAATCCTGTACCTATTTGGATCTTATTTTGGTATAGGGTGTGAGATGTGTGTCTTTGCCCAGTTTTTGCCATACTGTTTTCCAGTTTTTCAAAAAAAAAAATCGTCTAAAAGTGAGTGTTTAAAAGCTGATGTCTTTGTCAAACAGTATATTACTATAAACATTTCTACTGTTTCTTTTGAACATATACTAATAATATGGCTTGTTAGTCTATTTCTTAACCAATACCAGAGAGTTTTGATGATGGCTGCTTCATAGTAATAATTTTAGAACTAGGTCACCTTCCTTTGCATTTTTTCTTCTTTTTAGCTTTGACAAAGATTTTATACTACATTCCATAATAAATTAAGATGAATAATTCAGTATCATATTAAAATTATTTTTTTATTGGAGAATAATATCAAATGCTTTCCATAGCTAGGGGTTGGAGATGAATATCTAACAAAATAATTGCTAAAGGCAACTTCAAAAAATAAAGATAATTTTGAATACATGAAATTAAAATGTTTTTATTTACTTATTTATTTTCATCCATACATACATACATATTCCTCCCTTCTCATCCTTCACCCCTCAGTGACGAACAGTCAGGAAAGCATTTTACATACATACTTTGATAAATAAGCTTTCTGTTTAGTGTTAGTTATTTTTGTTATGAGAAATTAAAATTAAGGGAAAACATAAAGAAGAGATATTTTTATAAAATGTTTAGCATATTCTAAAGAATTGTATTTTTAATATTTAATTTCTTTTGTTTTGTTTTTCTTCCTCTGGATGGGGATAACAGATGCCATACCTGGTCTAATAGAGTTGTGCAAGCTCTATGAATTACTGAGAGGATTTGATCCCATTAAGTTTTATTAAGTTCATCTTACAGTGTTGTTGCTGATATGTACATTATACTAGTGGTACTACTCCCTTCACTTAGCATCAGATCCCATAACTCCTTCCATGACTCTCTAGGATCTGACCATTTATAGTTTATATTCTATTGTATTTATGTACCATAACTTGTATCTCCATTCCCCAATTGATTGGCATCCCCTCAATTTCCAATTCTTTGCCACTACAAAAAAAGAGCTTCTATGAATATCTCAGAACACATAGGACTTTTCCTTTTTTATATAACTTCTTCTGGATATAGATCTAGAATTAGAATTGTTGAGTCAAAGATTATGAACAGTTTTTTTGCTCTTTGGGCAGAGTTCCATTTAGCTCTCCAGAATGATTGTATTCATTCACAATTCTACCAGTAATGCATCAAAATCCTAATCATCCCACAACTTCTCCAACATTGATCATTTTCCATTTTTCTCCTCTTAGACAATCTGATGGGTGTTTTGTTGTTTTAATTTGCATATCAATAATAAAAAAAATATTTGTAGCATTTTGTCGTATGATATTTGGCTTTAATTTTTTGATTTGAAAACTATCTTTCACGTTCTTTGAGCATTTATGAAATGGGAAATTACTTGTGAACTTATAAATTTGATGCCATTCTCTATATATTTTAGAAATGAAACCTCTATCAGAATGCCTAGTTGGAAAGATTTTTTCCCACTTTTATGCTTTCCTTCTAATTTTGGTAGCATTTGCTTTATTAGTGCAAAAACCTTTTAATTTCATAGTCAAAATCATTTATTTTGCAGTTTATAATGTATTCGCATTCTTGTTTGGTCATTCATTGATCCCCTTTCCATAGATCTGATAGATAGAGTATTTCTTGGTCTATAAATTTATCTATGATGTTGCTCTTTATGTTTAAATCCAGTACCCATTTTGATCTTATTTTGGTATAGGATATGAAATGTGAGTCTATATGTAGTTTTTACCATACTCTTTTCCACTTTTCCAAAAAAAATTTGATATAAAAGTGAGTTATCTCAGAAACTAATGTCTTTGGGTTTGTCAAATAGTAGATTACTATAATCATTCACTACTGTTTCTTTTGAACCTATCATAATACAATGACCTAACACTTTATTTCTTCGCCAATATCAGGTAGTTTTGATGACTGAGTTTTTATGATATAATTTTAGATCTAGGCCATTTTCCTTTGTTACTTTTTCAAGAGTTCTCTTAATATCCTTGATCTTTTGTTGCTCCAAATGAATTTTGTTGCTATTTTGTTGAGTTTAGTAAAGTAAATATTTTGTAGTTTGATTGGTATGGCCCTGAATAAGCCATTTAATTTGGGCAGAATAGTCATTTTTATTCTATTAGCTTGATCTAACCATGAACAATTGACATTTTTCCAATTGTTTATAACTTACTTTTTTTGAGTGAGAAGTGTTCATACAGTTTCTAGGTTTGTCTTGGAAAGAAATTTGCGAAGTATTTAATGTAGTCAACAGTTAACTTTAAGTGGTTTTCTCTTTCTATCTGTTGCTCTTGGGCTTCATTTTTCATGTTGCCAATTCTGATTCCCTCAACTACTTTTGCTCCTCTTATTGCTAAAATTAGCATTTTTTAAAGATTGCATTTACTTTGAGATTTGAAATTTTCCCCTTAATCTTACTTCTCCCTCCCCCCACAAAAGGCGATTTGCCACTCTTAACATTGTTTCCATGGTATACATTGATCCAAATTGAATGTGATGAGAGAGAAATCATATCCTTAGAGAAGAAATATAAAGTAAAAGAGATAGCAAGAGCATACAATAACAAATCAGTTTTTTCCCCTAAAGTAAAGGTAATAGGCCTTGGTCTTTGTTCAAACTCCATGGTTCATTATCTGGATACAGATGGTATTCTCCATCACAGTCAGCCCCAAATTGTCCCTGATTGTTGCACTGATGGAATGAGCAAGTTCATCAGAGTTGATTATCACCCCCATGTTGCTGTTAGGGTGTACAGTGTTTTTCTGGTTCTGCTCATCTTGCTCAGCATCAGTTCATTCAAATCACCTCCAGATTTCCCTGAATTCCCATCCTTCCTGGTTTCTAGTAGAACAATAATATTCTGTGACATACATATACCAGAGTTTGCTAAGTCATTCCCCAACTGAAGGACATTTACTTGATTTCCAATTCTTTGACACCACAAACAGGGCTCTTATGAATATTTTTGCACAAGTGATATTTTTACCCTTTTTCATCAAGTCTTCAGGGTACAGGCCCAGTAGTGGTATTGTTGGATAAAAGGGTATGCACATTTTTGTTGCCCTTTGGGCATAGTTCCAGATTGCTCTCCAGAAAGGTTGGATAAGTTCACAGCTCCACCAACAATATATTAGTAAGTCCCAGACTCCCCACAACCCTTCCAACAATGAGCATTGTCCTTTCTGGTCATATTGGCCAGTCTGAGAAGTATGAGGTCGTATCTCAGAAATACTTTAATTTGCATTTCTCTAATAAGTAATGATTTAGATCCATTTTTTCATATGCCTATGGATTGCTTTGATCTCCTCATCTGTAAATTACCTTTGTATATCCTTTGACCATTTGTCAAATGGGGAATGGCTTTTTTTTAATTTGACTCCGTTCTCTGTATATTTTAGAAATGAATACTTTGTCAGAAATATTAGTCATAAAGATTATTTCGCAGTTTAGTACATTTCTTTTGATCATGGTTACAATGGTTTTGTCTGTGCAAAAGCTTTTTAATTTGATGTAATCAAAATCATCTAGTTTGTTTTTAGTGATGTTCTCCATTTCTTCCTTAGTCATAAACTACATCCCTTTCCATATATCTGACAAGTAAACTACTCCTTGATCATCTAGTTTACTTAAAATATTGCTGTTTATGTCTAAGACTGTATCCATTTGGATCTTATCTTGGTATAGGGTGTGAGGTGTTGGTCTAATCTTACATTCTTCCATACTAACCTCCAATTTTCCCAGCAGTTTTTATGGAAGAGAGAGTTTTTATCCCAATAACTGAACTCTTTGGGTTTATAAAACAGAAGATTACTATAATCGTTTACTGCTATGTCACCTAGTCTATTCCACTGGTCCACCACTCTTTTTCTTAGCCAATACTTAGACAGTTTTGATGACTAATGTTTCATAATTTAATTTTAGATCTATTATAGCTAAGCCACCTTCTTTTTCACTTTTTTTCACCAAAGCCCTGGAAATTCTTCACTATTTATTTCTCTATATGAATTTACTGACCACTTTTACTAACTCATTAAAGTACGCTTTTGGAATTTTGATTGGTAGGGCACTAAACATGTAGCTTAGTTTTGGTAGAATTGTCATTTTTATTACATTAGCTCAATGTATCCATGAGAAGCTGATGGTTGCCCAGTTATTTACATCCGATTTTATTTGTGTGAGAAGTATTTTGTAATTGTTTTCAAAAAGTTTCTGAATCTCTCTTGGCAAATAGAGTCGCAAGTATTTTATATTGTCTGAGGTTACTTTGAATGGGATTTCTCTTTCTAGCTCTTTCTGCTGTATCTTGCTAGTTATATATAGAAATGTTGAAGATTTATGAGAGTTTATATTATATCCTGCAACTTTGCTAAAGTTGATAACAAAATCAGTTTTAATACTATATTGAATAGAAATGGTGATCGTGGGAATCTTTGTTGCATCTCTGATCTTAATGGAAATGCTTATTGTTTATCTCCATTATATATGATCTTTGTGGATAGTTTTTGGATAGATACCCCTTATTATTTTAAGGAAAACTCCATTCATTTCAATACTTTCCTAGTGTTTTTAATAAGAATGCATATTATATTTTATCAGACTTTTTCACCATTTATTGAGATAATAACATTATTTCTATTGGTTTTGTTATTAATATGAATAATTATGTTGTGTGTTTTGCTAAGCTTGGACTATCCCTGGCTACTTGATATAAATCCTACCTGATCATGGTGTATTATCCTAGAAATGACTTGCTATAGCCTCATTGCTAAAATCTTATTTAAGACTTTTTATCAATGTTCATTAGGGAGACTTGCTTTAATTTTCCTTGTCTGTTTTGGTTCTTCCTGATTCAGATATCAGCATCCTATTGATTTCACACTCCACTTAAAGAAAATAAACCACAATTTTTATTTATTCTTTCAATTTATTGAGAGAAATGGTGACTTAAAGGACCCACCTGGTAGTATTTTGTACTGGAGTCTTTTGACTCCTCTCCCATGTGCCTAAGGAACTTTATCATTTTGAAAATGTCAAGTCTTGCTTCTTCTTTCTTATCAATACATTTTGCCACTATGATTAGAGAATGGAATAATGAGCTCAAAGTATTCAGTTAAGAAGAGGACTCAGATTAGTCATATCTTTTTCTTCTCAGTTCCATTTATATGGTTTTCTTTAGACTTCTCTACCATACTCAACTCCTCTCTTCATCCTAGCTTCTTAGTTTCCTTTCTGTGAGGTCTTCCACTATTATGCTGTGAGTTGTTTGAATTTGAATTCCCAACACTTAGCATAGTGCCTGACACATAGCAACCATTTAGTAAATATTTACTGTATGACTAAGTAAAATACTCACTCATATTAAGTTTACATTTCCAATTATACATCATTTTCTGTTATTTTCCATTACAAATATACTTATCTTTCAGAGAAAATATTTTGTCAAAATAAGTACCAATTCTGACTTATTTTTGTCATCCATTTTATATCTGCATTTTGCCCAGTTGTTCTATTTTGAGTTGAGCTTTTTTTTATTTTCTATTATGCCATTCTAGTTTTCTATTAGAAAATTTTTCTATTTTCTATTCAAAAATCAAAGCAGAAAAAATTCCTTATTTGTTGTGAAATAAAACAATCCATCAGTGACAGATTTCAAACTATATCACAAAGTATTTTTTTCCAAAGCAATATTGTGTTCTAGCTAAGAAATTATGTATTAGATCAATGGAATGGATCATGGATCAGGTTCGTAATATATAGTAGGCATGATCATAGAAATTCAGTGTTTGCGAAATCCCCAAATCTAAACTTTTGGAAGAAGAATTCATATTTGGACAAAAGTTGCTGGGAAATCTGGAAATCATTTTGTCAGAATTTGCATACACATCAACATCTCCGAAGATATAATAAAATAAGATCAAAAATAGTACAAAATTTAGACATAAAGAATGACACAATAAGAACTTTAGAGGAACATGAAATATTACCTGTTACACTTTGGATAAAGGAAGAATTCATGAAAAAAAGAGATGGCTAGCTTTAAAAATGTAAATATATAATACTGGTTTTTTTTTTTTTACTTTTGGTGAGTTGTTTCAGTCACATCTGATGATCCTAAATGGGATTTTATTTGCAAAGATATTGGAGTGTTCTACAATTTCCTTTCTCAGATCATTTTACAGATGGGAAAACTATGGGAAAAAGAGTTAAGTGACTTTCCAAGGGTCACATAGCTAATAAATGTCTGAAGCCAGATTTGTACTCATCTTTTTATGTTTATAGGTAATAGAGAAAAAAATTATATATGTTATTCCTCAATTGATCATGGGATAAAAGATACAAGAAGGAAATTTTTCATATAAATAAATCAAACATATATATATTTATATATTTATAGTTATATGAAAAAGTACAATTAAAAGGACTTAGTTATCACATCTATCAGATTGACTAATATGGCAAAAAAGTAAAATGACAAATGTTGAAAGGGATGCAGAAAAAATTGGACACTAATTCATGATTTAAGAAGTTGTGAACTGAGAAAATTCTGAAGAACTATTTGGAACCATGCTAAAAGTAATAAAAAGCAATGTTCTTGACTTAATAGTGCCACTCCTAGGTTTGTATCCAAAGGAGATAAAAGAACAATAAAAATGATTAATTTGAGTACAAAGATTTATAGTGACACTTTGTGGTAGCAGAAAACTAAAATTGAGATGTTATCCATCAATTGGACAACAGTTTGTGGCATGTGATTGTGCTGGAATACTATTATACTGTAGGCAATATTAAACACAATGCTATCAGGAAAAAAAAAAAAAAAAAACCTTAGAAGATAAGAACTTCTGCAAAGTGAAGTGAGTAAAATCAGGACTAACGTCTCTTTCATATGATATTAACTATGAATGATAGCTCTGCACAGTAATAAAATGATCTAACAATTCTTTAGAACTTATGATGAAAAATTCTATCCACCTACACAGAATAAGCTGAAGGAGTTTGCATGCAGTTGGAAACATATTTTTTGAATCTCTATCTTTCTCAAGAAAGGGTGAGAGGAGAAAAATAATTTTAACTAAAATTTATTAAAATTTTTAAAACTTTTATATGTAATTTGGAAAACTTTCAATAATAATAAATAATTTATATTTTTATTGTAATGAAGTTTTGAATTCCTCTTCTGAATATCATCTCATTGTATCTTTTGACAATTTATTAATTGGGGAATAACTTACATTCACATAATTTGTCTCTATTATGTATGTATTTTAGAAAGTTCTGAGTTCAAATTTGACTTCAGACATTTATTAGCTATGTGACCTTTGGAAAGTCACTTAATTCCTTTTGCCTCAGCTTTCTAACCTGTAAAATGATTTGGAAAAGAAAATTGTAGACTATTCTAGTATCTTTGCAAAGGAAACCCTAACTGGCATCATTTTAGAGAAAAATGCAAAAGATAATTTTTGTCCCTCTTTTGATATCACAGTTTCTTTATCTGCAATCTCCACCCACTCACAGCTTATGTTCTCCTCCTAAAGAAATGCACCCAATTAAGTAAAATGATATCTTAGTTTGTGTTGTGCATAGCTGCAGGCCATAGGGTCAATTCTTTGCTCTCCTAAACTGCAGGACTCTTCAACTCTAGCTTTTTTCCATTGTTTTCTTTATAATAAATTCAACAAGTATTTTGTCCTTCTCGCCTAGGAGTTTATGGATTTATCCTAATTTACTAAGGTAGAAGAAGCACACAGAGATGAAAATAATTGGGCCACCTTCTATTATACAATGCAAATAGCATTCATTAAGTGTCTCCTATATGTCAAGTATAATGCTAAGGGAATATTATGAATATGAACTGTCTAAATTGGGATACAAAAAAATATTGCAGTCTTTGTTTTCAAGGATTTTACAATTTAATGGACAAGACAATATGTAAATTGTTAACTATACAAATAAGCTAGCTATAGGATAAATAAAGTCCCATGTGCAGAGGAAAAGCAAAAGACTCAAGAGTGATTGGGAAGTTAATCCCACAAAAAGTGGATCTTAAGTTTGGACTTGAATGAAGAAATGAGGTTCAAGGAAACAGATGGAAAGGAAGAGCATTTCAGGCACTGGGGGCAACCAGATAAAACTCCTAGAATAGACTGATTGGATATCCTGTTTAAGGAAAATAAGAAGGCCAGTGTCATTCTATTAAGACAACAGAATTCAAATATGTAATAGGGAAGAATAGGTTTTAAAGAACTTTGAAAAGAGGACTTTTATTTGATATTGGAGGATATAAGGATCTGCTTGAGTTTATTGAATAGGGGATTGAAATCAGTATATTTACAATTTAGGAAAATCACTTTGGTCATAGAACAAAGATTCGAATGAAGTGGGTAGATACTTGTGGCACACAGTCCAACCTGCAGGATTCTGCAATATTTATGGTATGGAGAGATAGGAGTCTCAATTTTGTCCCAATATCAGGTTATGTTTTAAAGGTGAACTAGATAGGGGTTGCCAATAGATTGTATGGTGAGTGATAAGAAAAGGTTAGGAATTGAGTATGATAAAGATTATATATGATTCTGCTATAAATTTTCATAATTTAATATTTATTCTCATTTTGTACAAATAATATTTTTATATATTTCAGATAAAGAAATCAAATATATATATATAAAATATGAAAAGATGCTGTAAATCACTATTGATAAGAAAAATTACAATTAAAAAGACTGAGTTATCACATCTATCTGATTGACTAATATGGCAAAAAAGTAAAATGAGAGTAAAGAATAAGAGTAAACAAAGTACCCCCTCCTCCCCAAAAATATAGACTCACTTGAGCGATAAAGGCAGGAGAAAAAAATAAAAATAAAAATAAAAAAATAATAGTAATAATTGTAGGTATGGTCAGGTGGTGC
Source organism: Macrotis lagotis (assembly GCF_037893015.1). Classification (NCBI taxonomy): domain Eukaryota; kingdom Metazoa; phylum Chordata; class Mammalia; order Peramelemorphia; family Peramelidae; genus Macrotis; species Macrotis lagotis. The sequence continues at coordinate 369,756,538 of NC_133666.1, forward strand.
AGTGGACAGAGCACCAACCCTGGAGCCAGGAGCATCCAAGCCCATATCCAGCCCCGTACACCCAACAATCACCCAGCTGTGTGACATGGGAACCACCCCAACCCCACTGCCCTGCATAAATGAAATAAAGACAAAAAAAGACCTAAAATAAAATAGTAATAATAGAAGGGGTGGCTGTGTGGCTGACAGAGCACTGGCCCTTGAGCCAGAATTCGGCCTAAGACACCCAATGATCACCCTGCTATGTGGCCTCAGACAGGACAACCCAGGCCCATTTGCCCTGAACCACTCCCCAAAATAATGATAATTAAAAAATGTACTTCAGTCTGTGTTCCAGCACAACCAACTCTGTCGTGAGTGGATCACATTCTTTGTAAGTCTATCACAAAAGTTACTTACATATTTTTCCACCATTGCCATTGATGATCACAACTCCCTCCTTTCATATTTCTCCACTTTCATGTACTATATTTTCTTTCTCCTTTCACTCTGACTCTGCTGTAGGGTAGCTGAGTGGCCCAGCAGACAGATCCCTGGCTCTGGGGCCAAGAGGCCCCAAGCCCCCATATCACCCCTTATGCCCAGCATCCATCTGGCTCTATGGTCCTGGACAAGCCATCCAATCCCAGCCCCTTGCAACAAGTAAAAAAGAAAATGTGTTATACCTGACCACTCTCCCTCCATGGTCCATCTTCTCCTCCATCATTCACATCCCTCCCCCTTCCCCCTTCCCCCTGTCCTCCTTCTCTCTTTCTTACTCCAGATGTCTATACCCCATTGAGTATATACGCTGTTTGCTCTCCTAGCCACCTCTGATGACAGCAAAGATTCCCTCATTCCCCCTTGCCTTCCCCCATTCCATATCATTCCAATAGCTCATTGTAATAAACAAAAATATTATTATATGAAATATATTGCCCTATTCCCCCTCTCCTTTTTCTTTCTCCCATTATATTTCCCTTTTTTTCAATTGGCTCCATTTTTACACCATATTTTATCTTCAAATTCAACTTTCTCCTGTCCTTCATCTATAAAAACTCCTTCTACCTGCTATGATAATTGAGAAGGTTCATATGAGTTTTTATCAGTGTCATTTTTCTATACAGGAATACACGTAGTTCATCATCAAGTCCCTCATATTTTCCCCTTCTCCGATCTCTATGCTTCTCTTGAGTCCTGTATCTGAAGATCAAACCTTCTGTTCAGCTCTGGCCATTCCAACAGGAACAATTGAAATTCCCCTGGTTCATTGAAAGTCCATCTATTACCCTGGAGAAGAGGACATTCAATTTTGTTGGGTAGTTGATGCTTGGTTGCATTCTAAGCTCTTTTGCCTTCTGTTATATTATATTCCAAGCCCTACCAGCTTTTAATGTAGTTGCTGCTAAGTCCTGTGAGATCCTGATTGCAGCTCCATGCTATTTGAATTGTGTCCTTCTGGCTGCTTGTAATATTTTGTCTTTGAATTGGGAGTTCTGGAACTCGGCTATAATATTCCTGGGGGCTGTTTTTTTGGGATCTCTTTCTCCGGAGGATCAATGGATTCTCTACATTTCTATTTTGCCCTCTGCTTCTAGGATATCAGGGCAATTTTACCATAGTAATTCTTTGAAAATGATGTCAAGGCTCTTTTCCTGATCATGACTTTCAGGTATTCCAATAATTTTTAAATTAACTTTCCTAAATCTGTTTTCCATATCAGTTGTTATTTTCAATGAGAAGTTTCACATTTTCTTCTAATTTTTCATTTGTTTCATTTTGAAGTATTGATTCCTGATTTCTGGTAAATTCATCAATCACCCTGAATTCTATTCTTTGTCTGAAGGATTTGTTCTCCTCAGAGAGTTTTCTTATCTCTTTTTCCATCTGGCCAATTTTGCTTTTTAAAGCATTCTTCTCCTCAATAACTTTTTCAACTGTTTTGTCCATTTGACCTAAGCTGGTTTTTAGCATACTATTTTCTTCAGCATTTTTTTGGATTTCCTTGACTAAGCTGCTGACTTTGTTTTCATGTTTTTTTCCTTCATCTCTCTCTTTTCTTTTCCCAGTTTTTCTTCTAACTCCCTCATTTGATTTTCAAAGTCTTTTCTGAGCTTTTTTGAGCCTGAGCCCAATTTCTGTTTTTCTTGGAGTCTTTAGTTGCAGGAGCTTGTGCTTCCTCATCTTCAGACTGAATGTTTTGATCCTTCTTGGGCTCACAGTCAAAATATTTCTCAATGGTGTTCCTCTTGTTTCTCTGCTTGTTCATTTTCCCAGCCTTAGCCTGTTTTGGGGGTACTTCCTGAGCTTTTGGGACACTCCTACAAGGGTTTCAGTGTGAGAAGCTATGTCCTCCCTCCTGGTCTATGAATGACCATATGTGCCCCCCTCTGCCATGGGGCTGAGGTGGGGGGAGCCTGCTGTTCTATGGGGAGGCCTAGACAAAGATCAGGATCTGAATGTTGTCAGAACCCCAGAGGCAGGGCTGGGCAGTCTCTCTCCTCTCCCCTCCCTAGGTTCAATAGGCTCATGCACTGAGGGCTCCTGCTTACTGGCTCCACCTGCTTCTTTTTCCTGGATCAGGACTGCCTTGACCATGCTGCTGCTTGCTGCTTGCTGTGTGCCCTGAGGGCTGGACTTCACATGCTTACTCTGGAAGAGGTCCCCTTTCTGTTCCCCCAATTTGTTCCTAGTGTTCTCCGGGGTATAGCTCAGGAAACTGCTCCCACTGCTGTGAGCTGTGGCTCCCAAAACCATGGGGCTGCCTCTGGGAGGCTGAAGTTCTTTCGCTCTGGGCTGCTGCCCCTCCAACCCAGGGGAGCAGAGCCTTTCTGCTCTTTTCCAGGTTACCTTGTGTAGGAGAGCTGCCTCACTGTGTTCCTCTGTGGGTTCTGTCTCTCGAAAATTTAGTTAGAGTCCTTAGTTTAGAAGTTTTATGATTGAGGGCCCAATACACAATCCACTCTTGTCACCGTCTTCATGAGTCTGCTATATTATGACTAAGATAATATCTCTCATAATAATAGAGAAATTAGGAAGAATGGAATAGTTATGGGAAATATTGTGAATTCAGGTTTAGACATGTTGACATTTTGTTGATAGCTGGATAAATAATTTGAAATGTTTGATACCTGGTTGGAGATGCAAGAATGGTGGTTGGCAGAGAACTTTGAAAAGGAGATTTGACAGTCATTAACAGATATAATTGGATCCATGGGAACTGATGTGAACACCAAGTGACAGTATAAAGAAAGAAAGAAGAGGAAAAAAAAGCTCAGGAGAGATCTGTGGGACATTACAGCTAGTGAATATGTCCTAGATGAAAATCCAGGAAAAGCAATGAAACCTGTTAAGATAAAAAGAAAGATAGCAAAGTTTTAAAATAAATTATTTCTTTCTTTCAATTTATTCATCCATGTATTAAGTGAAGATAATACTCACTGTGCTTATTCTATATCTACAAAAACTAAATAAACTAATTTCTTCCCTCAAAAAATTATATTGCATTTTAAAAGTATTCATCTATACGTGTGTGTGTAAATATGAAATGAAGGTTAATTAATTAGCAAATATTGGATCGGTGAAGGAGGTAAAACTTAGGTTGTAGATTAAAACAAGTCATGGATTTCAAGAGATGGAGGTTACAAAAAAGGGGCATTCTAGTCAAGAACACCTTGAAAAAAAGCAGATAAGGTATGTGTTTCTGTGTGTGTTTGTGTATGTGTGTGTGTGTGTGTGTGTGTGTGTGTGCACGTGCATGTTTGTGTGTGTGTGTATGTGTTTGTGTATCTATACCTATGGATCTGGTGTAAAGTGTGCTCAGGGAAAAGTAATAACTCTGTTAAAAAAGTTGCTGAGACATTTTCAGAACTGCTTTAAACCTTCAATGTCCTGATAAAATCTAATTCTCACCTGTAGCTTCAGCATGTTGTGGTTTGCACATCAATTATACTTAATTTTTTTTTCAGAAAATACACTAAGCAGGCTCAGATAAATTGAGGAGTCTCAAATTCATCAGTGACTAAGAGGTATCTACCCCAAACATTGAAGATTTCCTTTGCTGGAATAGGTAAATAGGAAAAATGTCTTCCAACAATCATCAAGGCAGCCAAAAGAAGGCATTTTTGAATGCATAGAACTTTATTAGACATCAAAGATATCATGGTCATTCACTGCATCTCAAGCCATGACCAATTATCTTAAGTCTGTCCTGTCCCTGCAATGTGATGAGAGGGAGACCAATGGCTTCATGCTACTCTGTCTCACTTAAATTCTATTTACTCAAGAATTAAAAAGTATCACCATATAGTTTCCCTTTAAGAACTTTTGGTAACAGGAAAGTGACAAAACGGCAGGGGCATACACATCATGAGTTATAGTCACAGCCATGCTCATAGGTGGTGGTGAAGGCCAATGGGTCTTCTTCTGGAAGCAGAAGTAGGATTTAGCAGCCCCTGGTTGTCTGAACAGCATTTTAATGATCCTACTACCCACATTCCGGGTGTGAGGAAGAGCTCAAAATGATGCCCTACATATTTTCTGCTTATCCAAGCTTGGGCTAATTACTGTGCCAATGAATGATCCCACCCTGCAGTTGTAACAAAAGAAAAGTACAAAAGTTCTACAAAGATTCCATTTATCATTGGTATATGGGAAGTGTGTGCATTCATAGGCCACCAAAATGCAGTAGACATGAAAGACAACCAGCTCTTTTGGAGAAAGATCTCAGGAGGTATCACATCCTAATAGGAGTGCTGAGGTTGCCAAATGGAAGTCAGTGTACTGCCTTTAATATGAAATTGGTATAGGTGTTGCAATAAAAACTAATCTAGTCAATAAGTTTACATGCCTACCAAAAGGAGTGAATGACTGATTCATGACAATATGACTGCCACTTGCAGGAAAAGACTATGCCACCATTATCAGATACTCCCACCTTGACAAACAATGAGGGAGTCAAAGAAAAAAAATATATAAAGTGTCCTTAAAGCATCAACATGTCAATAAATAAGACAAACACATAATCCTGGTTGACAGAAAAGCAAGAGTGGTTTCAAACCACCACACATGAAAGTCTTTGGGAGGAATGGAGTTGGTTACTTTCTGCTGAAGACTTGTGCTATGCATATCATATCATCAAAACTGCCTTTCATTTACCTAAATGCAGTAAAACTTCATGAATACACAAAGACAGGTTATGAGAGTATTGAAGGAAATATGTGGTGCAGGGTGCTGGACTAATCACAGACTTATCCCCTAAATATAAATAATTGCATTCTACAAAAATGGTGTCTCCAAGTCATAATGATTACCAGAATAATTAATATCAACATATTAGAGCACTTCTTCAAGTTGAAACAGTTGATTGTACACAGTGGAGCAGAAAAAGAGAGGGTCACATTCAGAGATTTGGTGCACAACACTGCATTTGCTCATTTCAGTTGGAGTACTCAGAACTTCAATAATTATTTGATGAGAATATTGTGGAAATACAAATGGAGCTAAATGAAAAATGAATACTCCACTGGGTTTACCAGCAGTATAATTCAATTAACTTTAAGAAGGAAACATTTAATTCTATCAATAGTAAAGTAAAAGTGAAGTTTAGAGAGATGCAGTGTTTGTGCCTCAATAAGAAGGAAGTTGAAATTCAATTGTATGCTTAAGGAAACAATCTAAGTTATTTTATGATATCCTAAAGTTTAATAAGGAGCCAAAGTCCTATGGTACATGTCAACCACATTAATTAGTGTTAACAATAAGATCCTAAGGAGATGGGATCATTACTTCCATAACATTCTCAACAAACTGTCATCAATCAATGCAGATGTCATTGACCATTTGCATCAGGGTGAAGTCAGTCCCCCTTCTAGCTCAACTTCCAACTGAAGGAGAAATTTCAAAGGTCGTTGAACTCCTTTCACGTGGCAAAGCACCCGGTGTTGATGATATTCCACCTGATATTTACAAGGTGGTGAGTTTATCAATCAACAAAAACTTTCTGAAATTATCTGGGTTATTTGACAAGAGAAGATTACCCCCAGAAGTTCAAGTACAGCATCATTGTGCAACTTTGTAAAGGTAAAAGGAATAGAATGTCCTATGGCAGTATGGGTAAGGTTTCTCTCTTAATAATTGTTTGCAAGATTCGTGCCAGAGTTCTCCTTAATAGGCTTTTCTGTCACCTGAAAGATGGTCTTCTACCTGAGAGTGAATGGGACTTCAGAAAAGGCTAAGGAATAGCAAATATAGTATTTGCTGCCTATCAAAAAATGCCAGAAATGGAACAAAAGTCTGTATACAATGTTTGTAGACCTGCCCAAGGCATTTAATTCCATCAGTCATGACAACATCTGGATACTTATATTAAAATTGGTTGCTCTGAGAAGTTAAAGAATCTTAAATGTCAAATTTATTGTATCATGTTGTCTCTGATTCTGATTAATGAAGGAAGCTCTTATGCTTTCCTAGTTAACAATATAGAGAAACAGATTTTTTAAGATTATGTATTTTACCATGTTGTTAAATAGCTACACAGAGTTCAAATGCTGCATCAAATTTTTTTTTATCACACTTGGTAAATTCTCCAACTTGAAAAGACAACAATTCAAGATTTAAATGGAAGCAGTATTGGTGCATGATTCAAATATGCATGATGTACTTTTATATATAATAATCATTATTAATATTTTTTTGATCATTTCTTAAATATAGAAAGTCAAGAAAAATAATTTGTACCTTCAATTGTGAGTTGTCAATTTTCAAAATATAAATGACGGTACTGAAAATTTAATAATAATCTGTCCTTTAAACAAATTTGAACCAGTTCTAGCACACACATAGGAATGACTTAAGCTATCTTCAGAGGAATCACCAAAAGCATGATCAGAAGCATTAAATCCACTTAGAATTTCCCTTTCTGGGCATTTTCCCTCTTCAGTATTATAATTATCATTTAAATCTGCATGACTACAGCAACTGATCTGAGTTGAAATTTAATTATGCCTGATTCCTGGAAGCTTAGGTTTGATGCTAAGCCAAAATGATATATTTATAAATAATCCAATTTAACTAAGATTTCTTTATCTACAACAAGTGTATATTCAGCAAGAAAATGCAGTAAGGAAGTGCCAAATTGATTCAGGTGGACAGAGCTTCCTTACCTGAGATTCCCATAATGAATCTCCATAATCTTCCATTATGAATTGACAGCTCAGTCAGTGAGGAAAAAAGATACCCGAAGATGTTCATGAATATTTTATTCTCAAATGACTAATAAGTGACAGTGCCAGTCAGAAACTTTTGTGCCCTGAACTCCAGGATGGTTTTAATATCCTTTATGGAAAAAATAAAATGAAATTAGCCTATTTTTAGAAGGAAAGCATTAAGATACTCTCAGTGCCATATTCTCAAATTCTGAGAATGAATAGGTTCATGAGGAAAAGAAATTTCTCCAGTTTATAGAGGGAACTCAATTATTTTCTTGTATAACATGCATTAATCAATCAATAAGAAATTATTAACATCAACGTTCTACCATGATATCTATAGGGATATAAAGGGTAACACGATAGTTCTAGCCAAGAAGGTCCTCTGTTCTAATGGAGAAAGACAATATGTACATCTATAAGAATATGCAAATATATGATAATTTAATTAGGTAAGTTTCTGTGTACAAATTAATGTTTCTGGGGCAGCTAGGTGGCACAGTACATAAAGCACCAGCCCTGGAGTCAGGAGTACCTGAGTTCAAATCCAGCCTCAGACACTTAAAATTTACCTAGCTGTGTGGCCTTGGGCAAGCCACTTAACTTCATTGCCTTGCAAAAACCTAACAAAAATAATGTTTCTGATTATACACGTATAACATGGTAGAGGGGAGAAAAAAGACATTGAAAGAAAAATAGAAAACTCAACAATTTTTAAAAATATGACTGTTGAAAACAATCTTTGCATGTAATTGAAAAAATAAAATTAAATATCATGAAAAAATATATCCAGGGTTATGGTCCTTAACCCTTTGAGTTATTCAAGTCATATAAATTACTCTATTCACATGCATGCCTGTTCATTACTATAAGCCTGTATCTACCATTAGTCATGGTTAATTTTATTTAAATATAAACAGATTTCACTTCACCTACTCTTAGTAAATATTTCATGATTAAGGTTAAGTTTTTTTTTAAAGTAATGCTTCAGCTAATTTTGAAGGGAATTAAAGAATTATTAGAAGTATAAGTGGGAATATATTCTAGGCATGTCAAGCAGTAAATTCAAAAGACTAGTTGAATGAAATGAATAATCATGAAAAAATAACAATAAAGAACTAATGTATAAAATGGATGTAGATGAAGCTTTCTTCTATGTTGTAAATGTATGCAAAAATTAAAATTAAATGAAAAAGAGTTTTGAAGCACAGAGAAATAGAAAAGAGAACATAATATAGGATGAGATAGACTCTTTAGTTCAGAGTGTGAAAGTAAAGTGTGGTGGCAGAGACCTAAGAAAAAGAAAAAGGTTAGTAAAAATTCATATTGGAATATAGAAATTGTTAGGATTAATTTGGCTTTTAAAGTGGGAAATTTGTTGGAAATTAGTTGCGAATTTAATTTGTGTGGTACTATATCAGTGTGATTTTTTTCATCTAACACCTTTGCAGAATCTGAGCAGGATCAATGGAAATAGATGTTAAAAATGAATTAATAACTTCTTTGAGAAGATCTGAGCATTAATAGGACAAGGAATCAAGGGATATGAAAATAGATTATTGAATAGAAGCTACATGGTACAGTTGTACATTAAGATCTCTGGAATCAGAAAGATCTGATTTCAAATTTACCCTAAGCTCTTTACTAGTTAGGTGAATCAAGATAGGACATTTAACAAATGAGCAAACAATAAATCCAGGAAAAAAAAAGATTATTGGTTCAATTGTGATAGAATTTGGAAATATTCTCTCAAACTTCCTAAATTCTAGGACAACACTCCAACAAGATCAAAAGAGGAGAAGATTGACACAAAAATATAAGTGAGTTTCTTTTTGTTTAATGAAAATTAGAAGGCAATAATCAATTGGGGAATGGCCAAATAAATTATCATATGAAATTGAACACGATTGTACAACAGGAATATATTTTAGAACTAGTTTCAGAAGAATCCATATATATATATATATATATATATATATATATATGAATTAAGATTGGATAAATTAGGGGCAGCTAGGTGGCATAGTGGATAAAGCACCGGCCCTGGAATCAGGAGTACCTGGGTTCAAATCCAGTCTCAGACACTTAATAATTACCTAGCTGTGTGGCCTTGGGCAAGCCACTTAACCCTTGCAAAATCCTAAAAAAATTGACATGGTAGAGCCAGGAGAGAGCATGAATAGTCTACCATGATCATGAATTATTGCAGTCCTCAGACAGAAATTTTCATAAGGACATCCTCTTATTTTGGAATGACCTCTATTTCACTATGAATGTCTTTCCCTGAAGCAGTTTCTGTGGGCTTCCATGACTTTACAAAGAGATTTTGACCCCACTCCCATACCTATTACCTCTTCCATTAAATTGGGCCTACAATGCCTTTTATTTCCAGTACAATTTCATTTTAATTCTTGTGGGTAGTTTTCAATCACTGGCATAAGGGAACCCAATTCTCCCCAAAGACCAGGGATTCCATGGATTTAAGTTAAAAACAGTTGAATTTCCTTTTCACCATGTTTTGGTAAAAAAAAAGAAAAGTGCTTGGTGAATCTTCTCATGTTGCACACAGTTCATGGCATGTTTTTCTTTCAATTCAAAGACTAGAATAATATGGATTTTTGCAATTATGCCTTCTGCTCTTTTGTCATCTGCCCGACAGATTAAAGATATTGGAAAGGGGAGAGTATCTAATAAGAATCATTTAAAAATTCATTATTAAGAAAGAAAAATTACTGGTTATATCTTTGAATATATTCTAAATATAAGCAAACCATTGCATCAGCATCCATCTAAAATCTTGCTTATATTCTCACAGCAGAAACTCCATTCATTTCATCTTCCCTCTATGTCTTTCTTTTCCTTAACTTGTATTCATATTTGCTAGAATCTTTAATAATTCCTTTTTACTTTCAGGTCATTACCTTAAATTGCAATAATTTCAATTTTCTAATCTTAACGCTAGTTCTACTCCTCACTATCACTTAGCTATTTTTAAAATAATAAGGTTATTATGAATTGTCAATCATTTATTTTCTCTTACCCAATTTTCCCTTGGAAAATAACAAAATAAAGTAATTGAAACCCAATTAAGAAATGCCCTGAACTCCAGGGCATTATCCACTACATCACCTAACCATCCCCTACCATGTCATTCTTGATAGGAGAAAAAATAATAGAAACATAATAGAATATTGAAAATAGAATATTGAAAATTAGATCAGGGATTTTTAACTTAGTTTTTATGGACTTGATTTAAAAATATAATTCTATTTCAAAATCACTGATTGCCTTTGTCATTTTATTTTTATTAATCAAGTCTTCTGGGGTGAAACCAAGATGGTGGCATGAAGCTAATGGACTACTGGAGCTTTTCCCTACCAAAGAAAAATGAAGCTTCTACTTTCACATTCACACTACAGATCCCACCAAGAAAAAAAGAGAAGATTCAAAAGAAGTTTTCATCTATAGATATAGGGGAATATCTTCAGTGAAGTTCATTCTCTTTGGTGGAAAAAGAGAAATAAAGTATAGAAGGCAAGAGAGTGGGAAAGTCAGCAGAAGGCTCTTAACTACTGTGCAATCCAGATCCCAGCAGCTTAACAATAGCAGAGGTGCCACAAGTTAGATAGAAAGCCTGCAAGGAGAACCCCAGCCCCAAAAATGTTTGAACCCTGGGAAAACCAGGTAAAGGAGAGGACTAAGTTGGCAACTATACTCTGTTAAGTCAGAATCTAGACATAAATGGGAGAAAAAAACCACTGGAAAGGCAAAACCTGTACAGCAAAGGTAATATCTTGGCCAATAACAAGCCAGCGATCAAATCCCAAACCCAGCAAAAATTTTTAAAAAGTGTGTATCTATACTCCTTATACTCCAGCAGCAGAACTAAAACAATAAAAAGGAACAAAAGTGCTAAAAGAGTGATCACTATAGAAAAATACTTTACAGATAAAGATGATAGTAATGCCATGTCTGAAAAAGAAAGCAGTGAAAAATCACTCACAGATGAAATATCAGAATAGTCTTTAAATTCGACTCAAATACAAAAGCTCATTGAAGAGGTTACAAAAAGCTTTAAAAGCCAAAGAAGAAGGAAGAAAAAAGAAATGAGAATCATGCAAAACATTATGAAAAATAATACTTCCAACCAAGATGACTGAGAGAAGACAGACACTGTGATAAGGTCTCCTGTTCTTCCCTCAGTTATAATATGAAACAAACCTCTTAAGAGAAATTCAATCAATAAAACCCAGAAAACAAACTAGGAGAAGATCATCTTCCGCACGGTCTTTCTCTAAGATCCTGGGTGAGCCAGGTTAAGAGAGTAGAGAGCCAGTGGGGGTGGGGTAAGCGTCAGACTAACCTTAAATCAGCCTCGGACTAACCTTAAATCAACTTCAGAGGCTTTGATTGTGGGACTAGACCTCCAAGGCTGCAGATACTTTGACCATGGGAGTGGAGGTGGGCGGAGTTCCAGTATGGCTGGAGGGCAATTTCTGTCACGCAGAGTTGTGAAGTACAGCTGAACATTGACCTGCTGGTTTATCCTGGTCTGGACCCCAACTTCATACTTTCATTTCAGTGTAATCCTCTTCCCAGACAAAATACAGTAACAGCCCACCTACCCACACCCCATACTCAGGCTTGGCAACAGAGCTCCCTCAATTGAATAGGGAGAATAATTTTCACCCCAGGGTCCAACCCACATTGTTCAAGTATAAAAGTAGACGCAGCACACCTACCCACTGCAGGCCTTAGGAAAGCACCTCAAATCACGGTCACAGACACTCCAGAGAAAAGCAACCAGAACCCTCTACTGACTGGCCCACTTGAAGCTACTGAGTCAAGGGGGCAAAGCCTCTAGCTCTCACCACTGGCTGGCCCAATTGGAGTTACTAAACCTAGTCAACAAAGCCTCTAGAGATCTTAACACCAAACTTCTGTGAAATAGACTTTCTCCCAAAAAAGATCTTATGAAAATGAAGAAATGCCAGCGAAAAGGGGGGGGGTCCCCATACATAGCTACTTAGAAGGTAAAGACCTTAACTCATAGAGATCCAGAACTTCTGAGGAAAATATAATTTGGGCTCCAACTCAGAAAGACTTCCTTGAGGAAATCAGGAAGGAGTGTATAAATCAATGGGAAAATTTGTGAAAAGAAACTCAAGAGAAAATTAACACTTTGCAGCAAGAAAACAAATCCTTGGAAAATATTATTAGATAAATGCAAAAAGAAAATAATTCTCTCAAAATTCTAACTGGTTAAATGCCAAAAGAATATAATTCTCTTAAAAGCTTAGTTGGACAAATGGAAAACTCCTTCAAAAATAGAATTGGAAAAGGAGTTACAAAGGCAAATGAAGAAAATTCTTCTCTAAAAAATGAATGGAGTCTGTGAAAACTAATGACTTCATAAGACAACAAGAATCTGTTAAACAAAATCAAAACATTGGAAAAATACAAGAAAAACCACTGACCTCAAGAATAGAACCAGAAGAGGCAACTTAAGAATCTTTGGGCTTTCTGAAAATATTAAAGAAAGAAAAAATCAGGACTGAATATTAAAGGATTTAGTGATCGAAAATTTCCCTGACATCATGAAACCAGAGGGAAAAATAGTTATTGATTACATTGATCCCCTCCAGAAAGGTATCCAAAAGGAAAACACCAAGGAATATTGTGGCCAAATTCCAGAACTATCAGATAAAAGATAAATTCCTACAAGCAGCCAGAAAGGAACAATTTAGATATGAAGGAAAGACTGTAAGGGTTACAGAGGGCTTGGCTACATTAACATTAACGGATTGAAGGGACTGAAATGCAATTCTCCAAAGAGCAAGGGGGCTTAAAATGCAGCCAATATTTCACTCACTGACAAAACTGAGCCTTTTTTCCAGGGGGAAAAGATGGACTTTTAGTGAAGTAGGAGACTTCCAAATTTTCCTGATGAAAAGAAATAAATAGAAAATTTGGATTTTGAACAGGAGATTCAAGAGACACATGAACACAAAAAAGGATAAAGAAAAAACTGCTATCCAATGAGATGAAATTGGCTATATATGCTCTCCATGGAGAAAGACTCACATAACTCTCAAGAATTTTAACTCTGTTAGAGCAAATATAGCTAGTCAGAAAGAGTGCACACTCATGAATTGTCTGTGACTTTTATAAAATGATTTAAAAACAATATCTACTTAAAAAGGGAGACTGTGAAAAATGTAAGGATGAAGGAGATTTAATGGGGTAAATCACTTTGCATAAAGGGAAACAAAAGACTTTTTTGCAATAGAGGTGAAGAATGGAGGATGTGAGAACCACCTGACTATTTCTCTCATCAGATTTGGCTTAAAGTTAACACATTCAGTTAAGTTAAAAAAAACTTGTCTCTCTGATGAAAAAGGGTAAAAACATCACTTGTACAAAAATATTCATAGCAACCCTGTTTATGGTGGCAAAGAGTTAGAAATCCAGTAAATTTCCTTCAGTTGGGAATGGCTTAGCAAACTGTGGTATATGTATGTCAAGGAACACTTTTGTTCTATTAGAAACCAGGAGGGATGAGAAGTCAGGGAAGCCTGGAGGAATTTGAATGGAATGATGTTGAGCGAGATGAGCAGAACCACAATGACACTGTAAATCCTAACAGCAGCATGGGGGCAATGATCAACCTTGATGGACTAGCTCTTTCCATCAGTGCAACAATCAGGGACAATTTGGGACTGTCTGCAATGGAGAATACCATCTGTATGCAGAGAAATAAGTGTAGAGTTTGAACAAAGACCAAGGACTATTAACTGTAATTTAGAAAAAAAAACTGATATCTTATTGTCTGATCTTGCTATTTCTTATGCTTTATGTTTTTTTTCCATAAGGATATGATTTCTCTCTCATGACATTCAGTTTGCATCAATGTATATCATAGAAACAATGTAAAGATTGGCAAATTGTCTTCTGTGGGGGGGTGGGGGGAGGGATTAAGACTAGGGTAAAAATTACAAAATTCAAAATAAATAAAATCTTAACAAAAGAAACTTATCTCTCAAGTATTAAAAGGGGGAAGGAGGGGGAAGGAAGACAAGAACTAACTGAAGGAAGGGAAGGAAGAAGGGGAAAAGAAAAAGGGGAACAAAAGGGGAGGGTGTTGGATATAAGGGCAGAAACACTAAAGTTTGTGGTACTCAGGAGCAAAACACTGGGGAATATGGATAAAGTAAAAAAGAGGAAAAATACAAAGAGGGAAGATAGCATGGAGGGCAATAAAGTTGTTAATTAAAACTTTGAATGAAGTAAGCAAATAGCATAATGGATTAAAAACCAGAGTCATACAATATACAGCTTAAAAGACTCATTTGAAACAGAAAGATACATATAGAGTAAAGGTAAAAGGCTGGAGGAAAATAAATTTTGCTTCAACTAAAGTGAAAAAAACAGGGGTAGCAATCCTTATCTCAGACAAAGCAGCTGCAAAAATAAATAGTGTTAAAAGAGATAAGGAAGGAAACTATATCCTCCTAAAAGTTACCATAGACAATAAAGAAATTTTAATACTAAATATAAATATGTATGCACCCAATGGAATAACATCTAAATTTTTAGAGGACAAGTTGAAAGAGCTATATAAACAGCAAAACTGTACTGGTGGGAGACCTCAACCTCATGATCTCAAAGTTTGTTAAATCAAATCAAAAAATAAACAAGAAGGAAGTTAAGGAGGAAAATAAATTTTTAGAAAACCTGGATATCATAAACATATGGAGTAAACTGAATGGGCATAGAAAGGAATATACTTTTTTTCTGCAATACATGGCACTGACACAAAACTTGATCATGTACTGGGGCTTAGAAACCTAATAATCGCTTTCCGCCCTGCCCAGAAGAGGGGTCCATACGGCGTTGTTCACGGTTTCCGTCGTAACTTTGAAGGGAAACTTTCACAATGTCCGGAGCCCTGGATGTCTTGCAGATGAAGGAGAATGATGTCCTCAAATTCCTTGCTGCGGGCACCCATTTGGGTGACACCAATTTCGACTTCCAGATGGAACAGTATATCTACAAAAGGAAGAGTGACGGCATCTATATCATTAATTTGAAGAGAACTTGGGAAAAACTTCTGCTGGCAGCTCGTGCCATTGTTGCCATTGAAAATCCAGCTGATGTTAGTGTCATCTCATCCAGGAACACTGG
This sequence comes from Macrotis lagotis, assembly GCF_037893015.1. Classification (NCBI taxonomy): domain Eukaryota; kingdom Metazoa; phylum Chordata; class Mammalia; order Peramelemorphia; family Peramelidae; genus Macrotis; species Macrotis lagotis. Next base: position 369,771,909 of record NC_133666.1, read on the forward strand.
CCAGAGAGCTGTTCTGAAATTTGCTGCTGCCACTGGTGCCACACCTATTGCTGGACGCTTCACCCCGGGCACCTTCACTAACCAGATCCAGGCAGCTTTCAGGGAGCCTCGCCTCTTGGTGGTCACTGATCCTCGTGCAAATCATCAGCCTTTGACTGAAGCATCATATTTTAACCTTCCAACCTTTGCACTGTGCAACACAGACTCCCCACTTCGCTATGTGGACATTTCCATTCAATGTAACAACAAGGGAGCTCACTCAGTGGGTCTGATGTGGTGGATGCTGGCCCGAGAAGTGCTGCGGATGCGTGGTACAATCTCCCGTGAGCACCCATGGGAAGTCATGCCTGATCTTTACTTCTACAGAGATCCAGAGGAGATTGAAAAGGAAGAGCAGGCCGCAGCTGAGAAGGCAGTGACAAAGGAGGAATTTCAGGGTGAATGGACTGCACCTGCCCCAGAATTCACTGCTGCTCAGCCAGAGGTGGCAGATTGGTCTGAGGGCATCCAGGTGCCATCTCTGCCCATTCAGCAGTTCCCTACTGAAGATTGCAGTGCTCAGCCAGCTACTGAGGACTGGTCTGCAGCTCCTACTGCTCAGGCCACTGAATGGGTAGGAACTACCACAGTGTGGTCCTAAGTTTTACCCAGATGCTCTAATAGTGTTGGAAAACTGCGGATGGAAAATAAACATTGGTTTCTTAACAAAAACAACAACAACAACAACAAAAAACCCAATAATCAAATGCAGAAAGGCAGGAATAGTGAATAAATCCTTCTCAGATCATAATGCAATAAAAAATCACATGCAATAATGGACCAGGGAGAGATAGAAATAAAACTAGTTGTAAACTACTAACCTCATCTTAAAGAATGAATGGGTCATACAACAAATTATAGAAAAAATTAATGATTTCAACCTAGATAATGACAATAACAAAACAACATACCAAAACTTATGGGATACAGCCAAGGCAGTTACCAGGGGATATATTATATCTTTAAATGCTAATATGAATAAATTAGAGAAGGACAAAATCAGCGAACTAAACATAGAACTAAAAAATTTTAACAACAAATTAAAAGCCCACAATGAAACACCAAATAAAAAATTCTAAAAATTAAAGAAGAAATTAATGAAATCAAAAGTACAAATACTAATGAATGAATAAATAAAACCAAGAGTTGGTTTTTATGTAATAACACAATGAAATTAATAAACATCTGGTTAATTTTTATTTAAAAAAAGAAAGAAGAAAACCACATTGTATCATAAATGAAAAGTGTGAACTCACCACCAAAAAGAAAGATATTAAATCAATAATTCAGCATTATTTTGCCTAACTGCAAACCAATAAATTTGATAATCTAGTGAAATGGATGAATATTTAGAAAAATATGAGTTGCGCAGATTAAATGAAGAGGAAATTAAATACCTAAATATACCTATCTCAGAAAAAAAAAAAATATTCAACAAGCCATTATTGAACTGCCTAAGAAAAAAATCTCCAGAGCCAGAAGGATTCACAAAGAATTTCTGTCAAACATTTTAAGGAACAATTGGTTCCAATTCTATAAAACATCTTTGGAAAAAATAAGTGAAGATGGAACTCTGCCTAATTCTTTCTATGTCACCAATATGGTGGTGATACCTAAACCAGGAAGAGTCAAAAAAGAGTAAGAAAATTACAAATCTATTTCTCTGTTGAATAAAGATGCTAGTATCTTAAATAAAATCTTAGCAAAATGATTATAGCAAGTTTTCTCTAGGAAAATACACTATGACAAAGTAGGATTTATCACAGAAATGCAGGTTTGGTTCAATATTAGGAAAACTACAAGTATAATTAATTATATCAATAAGAAACCTATCAAAAATCATATGATTATATCAATAGCTGCAGAAAAAGCTTTTGACAAAACACAGCACCCATTCCTACTAAAAACAATAGAGAACATAGGAATAAGTGGATTGTTTCTTATAATAATAAGAAGTATCTATATGAAACCATCAATAAGCATAATAATAAAGGGGATAGTCAAGAGACATTCCTCATAAGCTCAGGGGTGAAACAATGATGCCTATTATAACCACTACTATTCAGTATCTTATTAGAAAGTTTAACTTCAGCAATAAGAGAAGAAAAAGAAATTGAAGGAATTAGAATTGGGATGCAAGAGACAAAACTCTCACTCTTTACAGATCACATGATGGTATACCTAGAGAATCCAAAAAAAATCATATAAAAACTAGAAATAATTAGCAATTTTAGTAAAGTCGCAAGATTTAAATGAATGTTCATAAATCTTCAGCATTTCTATATATGACTAGCAAGATACAGCAGAAAGAGCTAGAAAGAGAAATCCCATTCAAAGTAACCGCAGACAATATAAAATACCTGGGTGTCTACCTGCCAAGGAAGACTCAAAAAGTTTTTGAAAAAAAATTATGAAACACTTCTCATACAAATAAAATCAGATTTAAATAACTGGGCAAGCATCAACTGCTCATGGATAGGTCAGGCTATTATAATGAAACTGACAATTCTACCCAAACTAAACTACTTATTCAATGTCCTACCAATCAAAATTTCAAAAAAAAAATAATGTTAGAAAATTATAAATAAATTCACTTGGAGAAATAAAAAGTCAAGAATATCCATGGGTATGACGGAAAAAAGTGCAAAAGAAAGCCTTACCAGATCTAAAATTATATCATAAAGCATCAGTCATCAAAACTGTCTGCTATGGACTAAGAAATAGAGTGGTGGATCAGTGGAATAGACTAAGTGCAATAGGAGGAAGTCATTATAGTAATCTGCTGTTTGATAAACCCAAAGAGTGCAGCTATTGGGATAAAAACTCTCTCTTGGATAAAAACTCTCTCTTAGATAAAAACTGGTGGGGGAATTGGAATTTTGCATGGAAGAAACTTGGATTAGTCTAACACCTCACACCCTATATCAAGATAAGATCAAAATAGATACAGGATTTAGGCATAAAAAGCAACATTATAAATAAACTAGAAGGTCATGGAGTAGTTTACCTGTCAAATTTATTGAATGGGAAGCAGTTTATTACTTAGGAAGAGATGGAAAACATCATTAGATACAATCAGGATAATTTTGATAATTAAACTTAAAAAGCTTTTGTATCACTTTAAGATCAAAAGAAATGTAGTAAATTGGGAAAAAATTTTTTACAACTAGTATTTCTGACAAAGGACTCATTTTCAAATTAGTAAAAAAACAAGCCATTTCCCATTTAACAAATGGCCAGTGGACATGAGGAGACAATTTACAAATGAGGAAATCAAGCTCTCCATAGTCATATGAAAAATTGCTCTAAATCATCTTATTAGAAACATGCAAATTAAAGCATCTCTGAGATACCACCTCACTCACATCTCTCAGCCTCACCAATATGACCTAAAAGAACAATGATAAGTATTGGAAAGAATGTGAGATAACTGAGACACTAATACTTTGGTAGTGGAACTATGAACTCATCCAACCTATCTGAAGATAAATTTGGAATTAAGCCCAATGTGCAACAAAAGTATTTGGTCTAGCAATAGCACTACTTGGTCTATATCCTGAAGAGATCATGAAAAAGGGTAAAAACATCACCTACACAAAAATATTCATAGCAGCTCTATTTGTGGTAGCAAAGAATTTGAAACTGAGTGAATGGTCATAAATTGGTGAATGGTTGAATAAACTGGTATATGTATGGTATGGGACACTTTTGTTCTCTTAGCAAGCAGGAGGGATGGGAATTCAGAGAAGCCTAGAAGGATTTGCATGAACTGATCTTGAGTGAGTTGAGTCAAACCAGAAGAACACTGTAATTCATATCTTAATGGACTTTCTCATTCCATCAGTGCAATAATCAGGGAAAATTTGGGGGTATCTGCAATGGAGTATATCATCTGTTTCAAGAGAAAGTATTTTGGAATTTGGAGAAAGACCAAAGACTATTACTTTTAATTAAAAATAAACTGTTATCTTATTGTGTAATTTTGTCATTTCTTATATTTAATTTTTTTTCTTAAGGATATGATATGTCTCTCAACACAGTCATCTTATTTCAATGTATAGCATGGAAACAATATAAAGATTAACAGACTGCTTTCTGTGGGGGTGGGGGGGAGGGAAGTGAGATTAGGGGCAATTTTAAAATTGAAAATTAAATCAACAAATTAATAAAAAAGTAAAATTATTAAAAATTTAACAAAGACATCAACACCATTAAAAATACAAATAACCAACTGGAAAAAGGAAATCAGAAGCTATTTGAAGAAAATAAAACCATAAAAGTTAAAATTGAATAAATAGAAACAATGAATCTAAAAGACTACAGGATTTCATCAAAGATAATAAAAACCTTAAAAAAATTGGAGCAAATGTAAAGTATCTTTTACAGAAAATGAATAATCTGGAAAATAGATCCAGGAGAGACAATCTATAAATCAGACTACCAGAATAACTAGACCAAAAGAAAATCCTGGAAAACATCATGCCAATCTCCCAGAACAAGAAAAATATATAACAATTTTAAGAACACACAGAACCCCTCCCAAAAGAGATCCCAGGATAAAAGCTCCATGGGATATCATAACCAAATTCTAGAACCCTCAAATAAAGGAGAGAATATTGCAAGCAGTAAATAAAGAATTCAAATACAAAGTAAACACAATCAGACTCACACAGGATCTATCAACCTCAACACTGGAGGATCAGAAGAACTAGAATAGCATCTTAAGTAGAGTAAAGGGTCTGGGGTTACACCCAGGAATGTAGCAAACTGAAGAATTCAGCATATACTCTCAGGGAAAAAGATAAATTTTCAACATAATAGAGGACTTCCAAAATTATCTCTCAAAAAATACAGAAATGAACATAGAATTCAAATACATTACTCAAGAGTTTCATTTAAAAAAGGTATAATGGAAAGCGGAAGGAAGAAACAAAACAAAACAAATATTGGTCAAGACCATCAAATTCTATACAACATTAAGGGTTAAAATATAACACTTAAAATTCTTTAGAACTTTACTTCTCTTAGGCTAATTAAAGGGTAGAATTTAATTGAAGGGAATGAACCTAAAGGATATTGGTAAAACTTTATTTCCTTTCTCCCTTGAAGAGTTCCAAGATGATATCATTTTATTTGAGACAAAAAAGTCCTTGCAAAAAAGCAGTGGTGTTAACTTTAAACTTAATTATCTCATTAGCCTTTGACCTACTTTATCCTATAATGCTTAGCACCTTAACTAATTAGGGTATCTTGAAAAAAGGAGATCCTGAGTCAGTGGCTCCCATAACTTAAAATAATTTGAAAAGTGAGATGCTTTCAGAGCCTCCCATTACTTAGAGAACTTTAAGATTCTTGCAGCTTATTAAAATAAGGTTTGACAACCCCTGCTTTGCCTAACAAGGGGTTAAGTACCTTGGGTGAGGGGTGGGTAAAGTATATAGAGAATAGGCCTTGCATCACTTAACAAGGAGTTAAATACCCTGATCTTGGGTAGGGGAGGAGGATGAAGGGTAATGTGTGAAAGAAAATAGGCCTGGGGAGAGGGGCACAAATAGTTCAAGAAATGATATGGCTTTGACTTATACTTTGGTTCATAAGAAGGACTGTGTGTACTTGAAAGATACTTGAAAAGGGGCAAGGTAAGAAATAAATATGATTATAATTTGATGCAATTTTAGTCAATGTTGTTTATCAAGCAATCAAGCAAACAATCTGTGATGATACCTTGACAACAATATGAGTTTATCAAGGAATCAAATGATCAAACTCTATCGATAATATCTGGTTAATAGCATTAATAACAAGGGATGAGGCACAAAGTTATATAAATTTAGAGAGAGAGAAAGAGAATGTGAATGCTAAGTAAATTCAATTCAATAAATTTTGACCAGAGAGGAAATAATATACATTATCACTTGGGTTTAAAAATCTAACCAAATCTACAGGAAGGGGTTAGGGGGGGAGGTGACTAGAAAAGGAAAAATAAGGAAAAAAACACTGATAAAAGGAAAGATGAAGGTATAAGATAAAATAAACTGAAAGTTAATTTTTTAAGCAAAGGTCAAAAGGGAAAGGTAGTAAAATTTTGGTGAGGAGAGATAAAAGGAAAGGAAAATATAAATGAAGAGAGATACATGGAAGGAAATAAATGATTAATAATCTTATCCATAAATGTGAATAGGATGACTGTTCCAAAAAATGGAAGCAGATAGCAAAATGAATTAAAAACCAGAATCTCACAATATATTGTTTACAAGGAATACATTTGAAGCAGAGAGAAACTCACAGGTTGAAGGTAAAAGATTGGGACAAAACATATTGTGCCTCAATTGAAGTTAAAAAACCTGGATTAGTAATCTTATTCTCAAATAAAGTAAAAGCAATGATTAATCTCATTAAAATGGATAGTACCTTTGCTAATGAAGTTCTATCATTACTAAAGGTGCATGCACCTATACGAAGAGCATTCATATTCCTAGAGGAAAAGCAGGGTGAATTACAAGGAGACATATACAGCAGAACTTTAATAATGGGATACCTCAAACTCTCTCTGTCAGAGCAAGATAAAACTAACAACAAAATAAACAAGAGAGAACTTAAGAAGGTGAATGAAATCTTAAAAAAAACCCTTAAATACGATAGACTTCTGGAGAAAATTCAATGTGTAGAGAAAAGAATATGCCTTTTTATCGGCAGTGCATGGCAACTGCACCAAACTGACCATGTACTGCAACACAAAAATCTTATAATCCAATGCTGAAAGACCATGATGCAATAAAAATTACATATAATAAAGGACCATCAAAAATGAAGCAAGAATTAATTGGAAATTAAATAACTTCATCTTAAATAATGGGTGAATGAAACAGCAAATGAGAAATAATCAATAATCATATCCAAGAAAATAATACTGAGACAGCATACCAAAATTTATGGGATGTAACCAAAGCAGTTTTGAGGGATGTAGAGAAATGGAGTAGAGTGTGAATTTGTGATCCAGGCTATATTTTAGTTGGCACCTGCTTTTGTGTGATATGTGCTCAAGGATTGTTCCATTGCATTTCTCATTAAATCCTACAAATTTATGCAAGCCTAGATAAGGACAAAATGTGGGAAGAAAACATGCCTGAATATATTGCACACAATTACACAGGTGCAGAGAACAGTACTGAGGTAGATAAATGAAATCCTGTACCCAGGATGTGGGAAAATAGTGGACAGAGGTGTGTGACCGAGATCAAAAGTTACAACATTCAGAAGCTTGCATTTTTGCCTACGTGTGCTTTGTGGTTTTTATCTTTAAATATTCTGACTCTCTGGAAAATAAATGGATTGATCTCTTGCAATGCATGCCTCTCTATCCTTTCTCTATAAAGCTTCTCACTGAACCAGTTGGGGTGCAGGACACTACCCAAAGAGTGGAAAATTTATATCTCTCTAAATGCCTATATGAATAAAATAGAGAAAGAGAAGATAAATAAATTGCAACTAAAATAATTTAGAGGAAAGAATAAATTAAATATCCTAATTAAATTCCAAATTAAAAATTCTGAAAAATCAAGGAAGAGATTAATAAAATAGAAAGAAAGAAATCCCTTGATCTCAGAAATAAAACTGAGTAGAATTTATGAAAAAGCCAATAAAAGAGAAAATCTTTTGGCTAACCTGATTAAAAGGAAAAAAGATGACCAAATTATGAATATGAATAAGCATGAAGTAACCACCAATGAAGAGGAAATTAAAGAGATAATTCAGAGTTACTTTGATGACATGTATGCCAATAAATTACATAACCTGAGTGAAATGAATGACTATTTACAAAAATAGAAACTCCCCAGATTAACGGAAAAGGATAAAAATGACTTAAACAACAACATTTCAGAAAAAAATAAATTGAAGAGATTTTCAATAACCTCCCTAAGGAAAAGTCTCTAGGTACAGATGGGTTCACAGGTGAATTCTACCATACATTTAACAAAAAATTACTTCCTATTCTATATAAATTCTGTAAAGAAATAGGAGAGGAATGAGTTCTGCCAAACCCCTTTTATGATAGCTACATTGTGCTGATACCTAAATCAGGAAGAATCAAAACAGATAAAGAATCCCTAATGAATATTGATGCAATAATCTTAAATAATATCATAGCATTCAGACAAGTGCAAATTATTACTAGGATTATACACCATGATCAGATAGTATATATATCAGCTAGGCAGGGATGGTTCAACATTAGGAAAACACTCAACATAATAAAAAAATTCAATAGGAAAACCAACAGAAATTATATGATTCTCACAATAGATGATGGAAAAATCCTTTGATGAAATATATCTATTCCTATTAAAAACACTACAAATTTTATGAATTAATGGAGTTTTCTTTATTGTTTTAGGAGAGGAAAAGTTTATTTTAAAACTGATATTTAGCAAAAAAAGGATACATTATTTTCCATTTTCTACAGATATTTAATAATTTATGACTGTGCTTATTAGTATGCTCTGTTGCTAAAATATGTAAAACCAAATTAAAAAAGATAGCCCATTCTACTTTTCTGCCACTCATAATCACATAAACTATATCATTAAGTACTGGAAGACAGATGAATAGGAAGTTTAGAACTCTAGGACTTGTTGTTAATACATATTATTATATTATTAGAAAAGAAAATGGAATGCTTCACGAATTTGCATGTCATCCTTGTGCAGGGGCCATGCTCATCTTCTCTGTATCGTTCCAATTTTGGTATATGTGCTGCCGAAGCAAGTACTGGAGTTTTTTTAAAATAATAATCTATTGAAAACCAATTATTAAATGTAATGGGAATAAACTTTGAGCATTTCCAACAAAATCAGGAGTGAAACAAGGATGTCCATTATCACCATTACTATTCAATATAGTATTAGAAATGCTATATGAGAAGAAAAACAACTTGCCAGAATCAGAATTGTCAATGAGGAAGCATAATATTCACTCTTTGCAGATGATATGAAAGTAAACCTAGAGAATCCAAGAAAATCATCTAAAAACACTTTGAAACAATTAACAAATTCAGCAAAGTCGCAGGATATGAAATAAATCTGCAGAAATCATCAGCATTTCTATTTATAAACTACAGTGTACAAGGACTAAAGTTAGAAAGAGAAGTTTCACTTAAAATAACTAGACAATATTAAAGACCTGGGCAATAAACCTCCCAAGACAAACCCAGAAGTTGAATGAATAAAATTATGAAGTACTTCTCACACAAATAAAATCAGATCTAAATATTGGGAAAATGTCAATTGCTTATGGTTCGGGCAAGCTATTAATATAATGAAAATTACAATTCTGATGAAATTAAATTACATATTCAATCCCTAACCATTCAAGTCATTTTTATTGAACTAGAAAAAAAGGAGTAAAAATTCATCTGGAGCAAAAAAAGGGCAAGAATAGCAAGGGAACTGAGGGGAAAAAATCTAAAGGAAGGTGACCTAACTCTACCAGATCTAAGCATCAATCATCAAAACTGTCTGGTATTGTTTAAGAAAAAGAGTAATTGATCAGTGGATTAGGATAAGTTCTAAAGATGTTCCAGTAAATGACTAGAGCATTCTACTATTTGACAAACCCAAAGACATAAACTTCTGGGATAGGAACTCATGTTTTGGCAAAAATTTGGAGGACTGGAAAATAGATTGGCAAAAACCAGGCATAGTTGCACATCTCACATCCTATACCAAAAAAAAGTCAAAATGGTCACAGGATTTAGATGCAAAGAGTGATACCATAGATAAATTAGTAGATCAGGCAATACTCTATCTATCACATCTATGGAAAGGGTATAAATTTATGGCCAAACTAGAATTAGAGCAAATATAAACTGCAAAATGAAAAAAATTGAACTGTATTAAATTAAAAAGATTCTGTGCCAGTAAAATCAATGCTGTCAAAATTAGAAGGAAAAGAGAAAATTGGGAAACCATCTTCACAACTAGAAATTCTGATAAAGGTCTCATTTCTAAAATATAAATATCAAATTTATAAAATCATATCATTCTTTATTCAATAAATGGTCAAAGACAGTTTTCAAATGAAAAAATTAATGCCATATATAATCATATTGAAAAATGTTCCAAATAATTATAGATTAAAGAAATTCAAATTAAAACAACAGTGAGTAATTATCTCATTTCTATCAGATTGGCCAAAATGAGATAAAGAATAAATTATCAATGTTGGAGAGATTGTAGGAGGACTGGAACATTGATGCATTGCTAATGTGGTTTTGAAGGGATCCAACTTTTCTGGAGTGTAATTAGTTATTATTTCCAAAGAGCAATAAAACTGCTCATTTGCTTTGACCATGCAATTCCAATTCTAGGTCTACATACAGAAGAAATTATTAAAATAAAAAAGAAAAAAGTCCTTCTATTCATTGCAGCTTTTTTTTGTAGTTGCAAAGAAGTGGAGATTAAGGGGATTACCATCACTTGGGGAATGGCTAAATAAGTTATAGTACATTAATACTTTGTAATATTATTGTTCTATAAGAAATACTAAGTGGTAGGACTCTAGAGAGGCATACAATTACTTATGAGATTTGATGGTGAGCAAAGGGAATAGAGCCAAGAGAACATTTGTACACATCAGCAACAATATTTTGTGATGAATGGCTTTGATGAAAGTAGCTCTTCTCAGCAGTCTATTGAGCTGGAATAACTATTAAACTAGCTATGGAATATAATGTACTCATCCAAAGGAAAAAAAAGAAAACAAAACAAACTGATAAAAAACCCACCCATTAGAATTTGATTAATATTTCATAAAAATTACCTCTTATGTATCTCCTTCCTTTAATCATAATTCCTCATAATGAAATTGTTAATCTGTAAATATGATTATCAAAATATGTATCAAAATACAATTCTAACCTGACTGTTTGTTGCTGAGGGGAGGGAGGGTGGGAGGGTGGAAGGAAATTTTGTACCTTACATATATATTAATGAAAATACTTACAGTTCTGCCTACAATCTTGCTGCAGGGTGGGTGTGTTTTGGGTTGCTTTTCCCAAATTTTCCAATTGATTTTTGAACAAAAACTAGAAAAAGAAGCTAGGAAAAGAACACCTACCAACAATGTCTGTCTCACAGGGTCAAGGGTAAACCAGGAACAGAGAGCAGAGAGCCAGCAGTAGTTAAACTGGTTAAGCCAGCGGACCAGCAATTTGATGCAGTCAATTTGATGAGTGGTAGTCTGAAGACCAACTTTTGCCATGGAATCTTTGACTGGTGGGAGAGAAGCTCCCAGTTGTCAGGAGGGTGAGTTCCAATACAAAGTTGCAGAAGAGGCCTTGAAAATGACCAGAACAATTGGTAAATGCCCCCCATCCCATCCCCTCAGGCTCAGGTGTGGGCAACAAAGTTCACTCAGTTTATAGGGAGATTAACTCCCTCCCCAGGGCCCATCCTATCCTTCAAGGTCAATTCAGAACCTGCTGCCTCTCCTCACTCCCTCCAAGATTAGGGAGAGGGCTTCAAACACTCCAGAGAAAGCAAACAGCACCTTCTCCTGGCTGGCCCACTTAGAATTACTAAAACAAGTGAATAAAACCTCTAGGGTTTTCAAAAGTAAACCTCTGAGAGTCAGCCCTCCCCCCAACACAAGATCCTAGGAAAATGAGGAAAGGTCATTGAAAAGGCAGTCCATTGAGAAATACTTAGATGAAAGAGATTCTAAACCAGAGATATGTAGCATTTCTGAGCAGCATATGAAATGGTCTCCAGCCTAGAAAGACTTACTTGAAGAAATCAGGAAGGAGTTTAAAAATCAATTGAGTTTTTTTTTAAATTATTACATTTAAAAAAATTATGTGCACATTACTTAAAGTGTTGTTCCAAACATAATCTCCCTTCTTCCATAAAAATAAAACAACTTTACGAAAATTAAAGTGAAAGAAAGAGAAAAACAAGTACTTCCATCTTTGTTCAGACACAATCAGCTCTGTCTCTGGGGTGGATCACATTTTTACCATAAGTCCATCAGTGAAGTTGCTTCCATATTTTTTCCCCACAGTTGCTATTGCTGATTGTATTTCCCTCTATTCATTTCTCCCCACTCCCATTTCTTCTATTTTCCCTCTCCTTTCACTTTGTCCCTCCTCAAAATTGTGCTATGGAGTAGCTGATTTGCATAGTGGACAGAGCAAAGGCTGTAGGAGCAGGAGTCCCAATCCCACCCCAGACCCAACAAACACCTAGCAGTACAATCTTGGGCAGCCCTCCCCATTCCAACAATTTCAAAAAAAAAAAACCAGAAAAAATATGTACTGCATCTGTTTATCCTTTCCCAAGATCTACACTCTCCTCTAGCACCTAACCCCCCCCCTCCTTCTACCCGCCTTCCTCACATCCCCTTCCTCTCCTTTTTCCTCCAGGGTAAGATAGATTTCTATGTCAGATCTCTAAGATATTTATAATAAGACTTAAAGCTCATTCATTACCCTTCCTCTTTCTCCCCTTCCACTCTATTTCAAAAGATCTTGCTTGACTTTTTTTGTGTGAAATATCCTAGCGAATTCTACCTCTCCTTTCCCTATCACCCATTGAGTCCCTCTTTATAATATATTATATTATACTTTCAGGTTCAACTTTCTTCTGTGCCTTGTATAAATATACTCTGCCTAACTGCTCTATTAACTGAGATGCTTCATATGATTTATAAGTATTATCTTCCCATCCGGGAATACACATAATTCAATATCATTAAATTCTTCATAATTTATCCTTCTCATCAATGCTTTCTATGCTTCACCTGGATCCTGTATTTGCACATCAAACTTTCTGTTCAGCTCTGATTGTTTCAAGAGGAAAGTTTGAAAATCCCATATTTCATTGAATGTCCATCTTATCCCCTGAAAGAGGATGTTCAATTTTGCTGGGTGGCTGATTCTTACGTGCACTCCAAGCAGATTTGCCTTCCAGAATTTTTCTATTCCAAACCCTCTGAGTCCTTAATGTAGATGCTGCTAGGTCCTGTGTAATCCTGACTGCATTATCACAATATTTAATTTGCTTCTTTCTGGCTGCTTTTAATATTTTCTCTTTAATTGGGAGTTCTGGAAGTTGGCTATAATATTCCTAGGCATTCTTATTTTTGTATATCTTTCAGGAGGAGATTGGTGGATTGCCTCAATTTATATTTTACCTTCTTTTTCAAGGACATCAGAGGAATATTGCTGTAGAAATTATTTTAAAAAGGAAGTCAAGGTTCTTTCTCTGACCAGGACTTTTACATAGCCAAATAATTTTTAATTTTTCACTTCTGGATCTGTTTGTCAGTTGCTTTTCTCAATGATACATATATATATATATATATATATATATATATATATATATATATATATATATATATATATATATATACATATATATGTATATGTATATGTATATGTATATGTATATGTCATGTGTTCTTCTAGTTTTTCATTCCTTTGGTATATTTTATTGTTTCTTGATTCCTAAGCCATCAACTTCCCTTAGCTCCATTTTGTATTTGAAGGAGTTTTCTTTTTCAGAGTGCATTATTATCTTCTTTTCCATCTGGTTAATTCTGCTTTCTAATGATCCTTCTCATTAAATTTTTGGACTGCTTTTTCCATTTGACCTAATTTGGTTTTTAACATGTTGTTTTCTTTGGCATTTTCTGTATTTTGACCAAGCAGCTGTCTTGGTTTCATTGTTTCCCATTTTTTATCTTCCCTTACTTGATTTTCAAAGTCTTTTTTGAGCTCTTTCATAACCTGAGCCTAATTCCTAGTTTTCTTGGAGGACTTGGATACAAAAGCTTGTACTTTTTCATCTTCTGAGTGTGTACTATGATCCTCCATGGGACTAAATTAATTATGATCAGGTTCCTTTTTTTTCTTTTAACTCATTTCCCCATACTATGCCCTGGTTTTGAGGTGCTTCCCAAATTTATGATTGTTATTGGGGAGTTGTCCTGCAAGGATCTCATTTCCTTCATTGTCTTAGGAGAGACTCTGACTGATCTGCCCTGTGCTCTGGTCTGCACAAGCTCCCCCCTCTATCCTGGAGTTGTAAGACAGATACCTGTACTTCTGTGGCAATAGCTGGGCCCTGTCTGTATATGATCAAACCAACAGAGTCCTGTCCCAGGAATAGTGAAGTGACACTGACAGTCTCCCCTAACCCCCTTATCTTCTGGGGACTGAGCACCATGGAAGCTGATGCTGGCTTAATCCAATAACTTGCTTTTGTTTCCTGGTCTAGGGCTCCATTGAAGTTCTGTGCTCCATAGATCTTCCAAGTTGTGTTTGGTGATCTCTGAGTTGGGAAATCTATAAACTACTTCTGCTGCTATGAGCTGGCAACCCTGGAACCCAGATGCCCCTCTGGTTGTTCCTAGAAGACTGGAGTTTGTTTTCTCTTGGACTGTGTGACTGTGACTGCACTGCTGCACCTTTTGACCCCAGTGGAACAGAACCTTCCCATGAGTTTTCCAGTTACATTGGACTGGAGAATTGTTTCACTGAGACTTTCTGTGGGTACTGTCTCTCTAAAATTTAGTCATTATTTTAAAGTTTTTTTGACTATTTTGGAAGACAGCTTCTGGGAAATCCTGCCCTCATTCTGTCATCTTGGTTCTGCCACTGCAGCTTGGCTCCCATCACCAAACTTTTAAAGATGTATTTCCTTAACACAAAACTAGTTAATTTCCATTCATGTTTATTGGCTCAGCCTTCATGTTGTCCCATTTTTTATATGAAGTACTCTGGAATATACAACATTTTATACAAGCCTACAATAGATTTTAAATTTTCAACACTCAAATATAAAAGAACATTTTATAGGTCTTCTTTTTGGGAAAAAATGTATAGTTTAAAGGCCCTTTGTATGCTTGAATTTAGAAATCCTTCTTTGCTTGCTGGTAAGAAATTTGAAATAAATGTGTATGCAATTGTATTACTATGGTCTAATTGATCATTTTGTCTTTCAACATATGGTATGGTTATGGCACTGAAAATTTGGTTAGTGACTAAGGATCTGAGCAGGAACTAATAAATCAGTCAGCCCAAGTGATTTGAATTAATCAACTATGAGAGGTTTCAGGTTATTACCATTCATCTGAGCAGCAAAATTACTGCAATCAAGTAAAACAAGTAGAGTTCACTTGAAATATTGGAATTAATTCAATTTGTTCCTGCATAGTTCCATTTATTTTCAATAATGTGTCAGATAACATATAGAAAATTTGCATTGTCTACCTTTTCTTTTTGGTTTTAGAAAACTGAATTAAAAAAAAAAAAACTCTTAAGGTAGAAACTAAGGTGGCTGCTTATTGATCTATTTCCAGAAGTAATTATTAAAAAGATTAACCTAAAAGGAGAAAAATGTTGTTATTTGGCATGAATATAGGGACTTTGTTTTATTTTGTGTTCTCTTCCCTACTGCCTGCTAAACTCATCATCGTGCATAGTGTCTTGCACATAGCAGATGCAATATGTTTTAGTAGAGATGATTTTATAGTATAAAAATTCATGACAGTAGTGGAAAAAAGGTTTCCTATACTCAATTCATAATTGCAGAATTTTAGAAATGGATAATGCCTTTGAAACAATGTATTACAACTTTCTCATTTTTAAATAAAGACATTGAGATCAAGAGAGTTAAAGCAGCTGACTTATGGTGTCACATTAGAGAAACTAGAAACAAGATTCAGTTTCTTAATTACTCTTCTGGTGAAGAATATTTTACTAGAGACATGCATTTATTTAGATACAATAAATAATAAATATTCAGCAATTGGCAAAAATAAAGTGAAGTACCTTGTTTCTAGTGAGTTTGTTATCTGTAAATCAGTAGACAATTATTTATTGATCATTTCTTATGTTACAGTAAGGGTTCAAAGTAATGGGGAATAAACAAGAATCTCCATTGTTCCTAAACTCAAGGAGCTAATATTCTAATGGGGAGGAAAAACACAAAGAGATGTGAACAGAGACAGAGATGGAGACAGAGAGACAGGGAAAGAGGCAGAGAGACAGACAAGTGTAGAAAAAGAAAGAAACTCACAGACAGAAGGGAATGAAAAAAGAGATGAACACAGAAGCAGAGACAGAAAGACAAAGATAGCTAAATCTATATTTAATCTATTACCTCCCTAATTAGTTAGCTAATTTAACTAAACTTGACTATGGAAGCCTTAATAATTTTGTTTAAGTTAAAACACAGCTAGTCCTAAAATGGCAAAAATATGGTTTTCTTCTAGGTTAACTCTAGATGTATATCAAAGAGACAGAGACCCTCAAAATTCATAGTAAAGCAAAATTTTGAATTCAC
Source organism: Macrotis lagotis (assembly GCF_037893015.1). Taxonomy (NCBI): domain Eukaryota; kingdom Metazoa; phylum Chordata; class Mammalia; order Peramelemorphia; family Peramelidae; genus Macrotis; species Macrotis lagotis. Next base: position 369,788,291 of record NC_133666.1, read on the forward strand.
ATTTTGAATATTTGTAACTTAAAAGATTGTTGATGAGAATGAAAATATAATAATGATTTTGTCCATTTTCAAAATTTCAGATTATATATTGGAAGGCCCATTTCCCATATTTTTCCTACCTCCTCAAAGAATAGTCCTTAAGGTTTTGAAGGAATGTTTAGGAAGAAGAGGTAAGGATCAGGTCATCAAAATCCCAATCATTGGAGAGCAATATGGAAATATGCCCAAAGAGCAATAAAACTGTTCATACCCTTTGACTCAGCATTTACAATTCTAGATTTAAATCCATAAGAAGTTATAAAAAATGTGGAAAGTTTTACATGTTCCAAAATATTAATAGATCTTCTAGTAGTGGCAAGGAATTGGAAATTGAGGAGATGCCTATCAATTGGGGAATGACTAAACAAGTTATGGTTCATGAAAACTATGGAATACTATTGTTCTATAAGAAACAACAAGTGGTCGAACTCTAGAGAAGCATGGAATGACTTATGGGATCTGATGCTGAGCAACTGAAGTAGAACCAAGACACTGAAGTACATATCAACAACAGCTTTATGAGATGAACAACCGTGATAGAGGCAGCTCCTCTTGACAGTCCAGAGAAGATTGACAATTGCATTTGATTGGTTACCACAACCAGAGGAAGAAAAGCTAAAACAAAACAAATCACACAGAAAAACAAAAACAAAAAACAAAAAAAACAACCCTTCCTAATCTGATTAACATTTTATAATAATTATCCCTGTTGTAATTCCTCCTTCCAAAATTTACTAATTTGAATTTATGGTTATTAAACATGTATGGAAAAAGCTTGTCTGACAGTTTCCTGCTGAGGGAATGGCGGTAGGGGTAGGAAGGGGAATTGGAAGGAACTTTTGTAACTTGGGAATATGCATTTACATATGGATGAAAATAGATAAATTAATTTAAAATTAAAAATAATCCCAATCAGGTCAACCATGCATACAAGAAGGGACCTTTTTAGTCAAAGGGGGAAAAACATTGGAGAAAAAAAAAATAAAGCTGTAACTTATGTGGAGAAATGAGAGGGAAGTAAGAATTCTCCCTGAAAAAAAATTCTGGAATTGAAGTTAGTATCTCAGCTCTACTACTTAGTACTTAAGAGTCTATTGGCAAGTTACTTAATCTTTCTAACACTGCTTCCTTATTATTAAGAAGAGAAATTTGGACTTCTTGATGTCTCAGATCCCTTCTGCAGCTAATTATATCATAAAATATATTATGAGCCTATAAAACTTTGATATTTCTCTTTTTCTTATTTAAGTTTCTACACAAAACAAAACATTAAAATGCTCAGGTTGAGATCATTTTAGGAGAACCAAGTGGTATTTTACTTTTAGATGAACTGGAGGATCCTTGAACCCTTGGGATGTTGAATATCTTTTGGTTTAGGGGAACTAATTGACTTCTTACTTGTTCTTTGTAATAATTGATTTTGCATATATATATATATTTATATATGTAAATATACATATATATATACATATACATATACATATACATATATATATATATATATATATATATATATATATGTAGCCAGATTTAAAAGCTGTATTTTCCTGGAGAAAAACCAAAATGATGTTCAGAAGAGAAAATCGTGCGGTAAAGTAATTCTTTTGGGCATGATATTTGTTTTATCAGGTTTTACCCTATCTCTAGAGAAAGAGGAGACAGAAAAATGAGAATTATTATTCTTCTACTTTGGGAGATACTTGAGATGTGATGTCGATTATTTTAAATTTCTGAGTATTTCCAATTCCAATTATGTTAATTCACATTTAGCAGGTGGTTAATGGTCATTGTCTCATATGAAAAAAGTATTTACTAAAGTATTTAGTGACTAATTGACTACAATGTTTAGACTTTCTCACTAGTACTGTAAAAAGTAGCCTATTTGGTAATAACATAAAATTGTATTTTTCTTGCAGCTATTTTTATAGTGTCTTTCTGGAAATAGTATTACATAGAAGAATCTCAATTTAAAATGTATTTTTTCATGTTGAAGTCAGACTTTTCCCTTTTTCTCAAATTTCACTGCAGAAAGCTTTAGTATGCCGTCTAACAAACTTTCATTCTTTGTGAGTTTCTGGGATTATGAAATCATTGAGAGAATACTTGGATATATATGAGTACTTATTTTGTGACCTGTAGCTCTTAATTTAAAGTTATGGTGAAGGATGCTTGTGGGTTTGCATAATTAAAGTAAAACTTTCTCCTTTCATATGGAAAGAACATAATTTCCACTGGATCAAATTTCTTTTATTATTTACAACCATGACTTATAAACTGTTGGCAATAACTATGCACTTTGCACATGTCACACAAGTATCTTATCAGGGTTTCTGTATACATATTTTTGGTTGAAATTCATTATTGTTTCAAAGGTAAGCTGTAATTTTATCCATGTTCAGTCTTAGTTATAGTGACTAAAGTCCATTATCATGTAGGAAGTAATCTTACCTATTCATGTGTAGAAATTTCTCTATTCATAATAATTACCCCTCCTGATCCTGCTAGTTTAACATTCCTATAGCCTATAGATCCTTCAGGTGATGTAGTGAATTTTCATCTTTACTACTTGTCTTTGTTTAGTATTTTATTTTTCCCCCAATTACATGTGAAAAGAAAATGGCATTCATTTAAAAATCTTTAGTTCCAAATTCTGTCCATTTCTTCTCCACTCCCTTTCTTTTTTTAAATTATTTTAATTTTCATCCATTTGTACATGCTCATTTCCAAGTATCAATATTTCCCTCCATCCTTCTGTCCCACACTCCCTCCCCTCAGTAGGGAATGTTCAGGTTAGCATTTTACATAAATATCTAGTTAAATATATTTACAAATTATTAATTTAGGCATAAGGTATTAGGATTAAGGGAAAGAGATATATAAGAAATAATTTTTATAAAGATCTCATCAGATTTGGTAAGTATTTTTTTTTCCTGTGTTTTGTTTCGTTTTGTTTTTCTTACACTGGTAGGGGATAATATAGAGCAATGGTAGTCTAATACAGTTATCCTAGCTCTCTGGACTGTCAAGAGGAGTTGTTAATTTTTTATATCATCATGGTCTGAGAAGATATCATTATTTCTGCCTTTCTGCATTTGATTTTAAAGTTATTGTGCCCTAGTACATAGTCAGTTTTGGTGAAGGTGACATGTACTACCAAGGGAAAAAAAGTATATTCTTTTTTGTCCCCATTTAGTATTCTCCAGAGGTCTATAATATATAAGTTTTCTAAGATTTCATTGACCTTCTTAGTTCCTTTTCGTTTATTTTGTTGGAAGATTTAAATGAGTTCTGAGAGAGGGAGTTTGAGGTCTCCCATTATTAAAGTTTTGCTGTCGACTTCTTGTAATTCCCTCAGCTTTTCCTCTAGGAATCTGGATGCTATACTCCTAGTATTTAGTATAGCATCATTGCCAATCATGCCTTTTAAGAAGATATAGTTTCCTTCCTTATCTCTTTCAATGAAATTGATTTTTGCTTTTGCTTTGTCTGAGACTGGGATTGCTACCCCAAAATTTTTTTACTTCTGCTGAGGCATAATTTATTTTGCTCCAACCTTTTACTTTTACCCTGTGTGTTTCTATCTGTTTCAAATGTGTTTCTCATAAACAGCCTATAGTAGGATTTTGAATTTTAATCCATTATGTTATCATTCCTGTTTTATGGGACAGTTCATCCCATTCACATTTACAGTTAAGATTACTACTTCTATATTTCTCTACATGCTATATTTCTCCATTTATATTTACCCCTTTCCTTTTCTCTTATTCCTCCTCACCATAATTTTACTACTTTTCCCCTTTGACTTTTCTGTTAAGAATTTACCTTGCTGTTCATTTTCACTAATACTTTCCCTTGCCTTTTACCAGTCTCTCCATCCCTTATCTTTCCTTTTCTCAGTCTTCCCCTTCCCTGTATATGAATTTAGATTTTTAAACCCAAGTGTGAATATGTTTTATTCCTTCATTGGGCTAAATCTATTGAATAGAGTTTACTCAACATTCACATTCTCCCTTCTTTCCCTCTAAAATTATCAATCTTTATGTCTCTTCTCTTGGTGCTCTAATATTATCAATCAATTATCCTCAATCACAGTTTGATTATTTGATAGATTGGTAAGTTCATATTGTTATCATGATATAATTGTTTACTTGATTGCTTGATAAACAGAATTGACTCAAATTGCATCAAATTGTAATTATAATAATTTTTTATGTTACTACCTTTTCAAGTACCTTTCACGTACATATAGTTCTCCTTACAAGCCAAAGTATCATCCAAAGCCATATCATTTTTAACTATTTCTGCCCCTCCCCCAGGACTATTTTCTTTCACACTTTACCCCTTCTCCTTACCCAGCATGCCTAACATTTTGTTAAGTGAACCAAGGCCTTTTGTCTATCTCCCTTTATCCCCACCCCCATACAGGGTACTTTCCCCCTTGTTAAGTGAAGTACTGGATGCTGATCTAAATAACTATAAGCATTTTGAAGAACTCTTACTGGGAGGTTCTGGAGGTCTCTCCTGAGAAATTTAGTAATGATTGTACATTTACAGTTACATTGTACATTTACAGTACATTGTCTCAGGTCCTTGCAGTGTTTTAGTGCCATCATTAGACAAGGTACTCAGCACCTTCTGATTAAGGTGAGTATAGTATGAGACATAATATGAGATACTTAAGTTGAAGTTAACACACCTGCTTTTTCTTTCCCAGCTTTCTTTTATCTCAAACACAGTGATGTTATACTAGACCTCCTTAGTAGAGAGACAGTCCCGAATTATAATCATAACCTTTAGGTTTGTTCTCTTCAATTATAACACAACATTTAATATTCCTTAGATCAGTAAAGTTCTAAAAATTACAATTGTTATATATTTTACCTTTTAGGGACCAACATTTGTTTAAAACAATTTTACTTTTTCATTCCCCTTTTGAACTTACTTTTTTTTATGTAACTCTTCAGTCATGTATTTGGCAACTGATTTCTTTTCAGTTCTAGTCTTTGTATCAGGAAGTTCTGGAAGTCCTGTGTTTCACTGAACATCCTTCTTTTTCTCTGATGGTATATGCTGAATTTTGCAGGGTAGTGTATTCTGGGTGGTAATTCCAGGTCCTTAGCTATCCAAAACATGTTATTCCAATCTTTCTAATCCTTCAATGTTGAGAATGATAGGTCCTGTATTAGTATGATTGTATTCCCTTTGTGTTTGAATTTTTTTCTGTGTTTTTGGTTGCAATATTCTTTTATTTGAGGGTTCTGGAATTTGGTTGTTATAGCACCTGGAGTATTTAATCCTGGGATCTCTTTCTCGAGTGGTTCTCTGGATTCTTTCAATATTGTTTCCTTGTTCTAGTAGATTTGGGAAGTTTCCCCTTAAAATTTCCTTCATGACATTTTCTAGGTTCTTTTGTTGGTCCAGGCTTTCTGGTACTCCAATAATTTGTAGATTGTCTCTCCTGGATATATTTTCCAGATCATTTGTTTTCCCTAGAAAGTACTTCACATTTTCTTGTTTTTTTCAACCTTTGTATTTTGTTTGATGGATTATTATAGTCTTGTACTTTCATTAATTTTCCAACTGTTCATTTCTAATTTTTAGGATTTTCTTTTCTTCAGTTACCTTCGGTGATTCCTTTAACAGTTGGTTATTTTTACTTTTAACAGAGTTTATTTCTTTGATCAACTTGTCACAGTTTCCCTGCATTAGTTTAATTTCTTTTTTCCATTTTTTTTCTTCTTCCTCTCCTCTTTAGTTTCTTAATTCTTTTTAAAACTTTTCAATGAGCTTTTGTATTTGAGTCCAGTTTATAGACTGTTTTGTTACTTCACCTGTGAGTGATGTTTCACAGCTTTCTTCTTCAGACATGACATTGCTGTCATCTGTATCTGTGAATTATTTTTTTTTTCTATAGAGAGTGGTATTTTACCTTTTTTGTTTAATTTTTGTTGTTGTAGTTCTGCTCCTGGGGTATATGGAGTACAGATTCAAGCTTTCATTTTGCTGGAGCTGGGGTCTGATTCCCAGCATGTTGCTGGACAACATGTTGCCTATGGAGCCCAGGCCTTGCCTTTGCAGAGGTTTATTTCCTCCTTTATGTCCAGGTTCTAACTTAACAGAGAATTGTTTCTGACTCAGTCCTATCTTTTAACCTGGTGCTCTCAGAGTTCTGACTTTGTTTAGTGTTGGGATCCTCCCTGCTTGCTGGCTATCTAGTTGATGGGACCTCTGTTATTATCATGCTCTATGGACATAGATTGCACTGTGTCTAAAAGCCTCCTGCTGTCTTTCTGTGAGAGAGTGTGTGTGTGTGTGTGTGTGTGTGTGTGTGTGTGTGTGTGCATACACACTTCTTCTATCTTTCCTAAAATATGAAATATCTTTTGAATTACTGGAATCACTTTTCCATGTAGGAATTTAAACAGTTTAACTTCATTAAATCCCTTTTTTCCTTTTCCTTTTTATTTTTTTTTATGCTTCTCTCCAGTCTTGTACATGAAAGACAAATTTTCTATTCAATCCAGGACTTTTCATAAAACAATGCTTGAAAATTCTCAATCTCACTGGATATACATTTTTCCCTTGGGGTATTGTACTCAGTTTTACTGGTTTTACTAGCTTGAAATCCAAGTTTTTTTGTGTTCTGGAATTTCATATGACAAGCCCCATCAAGTCATTAATCTTCATTCTATAACTATAATTTTTAAGCAATTATTTTCTTTGGTGAATTTTTTTTTATTTCCTTTTCCATTTGGTCAATTCTACTTTTTTTCTTGTATTTATATAAATATTTTATTTGTTTTCCTATTATATATTATTTGGTTTTTATCAATCATTTTGCAAGGTCCTGAGTTTTGTAATTTTTATACCTTTCTCCCTTCATTCCCCTCTACCCCAACAGAAAACAATCCAATATAGTTTCTATATTTATAATCATACTAGAGATAGTATGATCAAAGATAGATCAAAATTGGTCTTTTTTTAGGTTTTTTTTTTTTTTTGAAAGGCAAATTGGGTTAAGTGGCTTGCCCAAGGCCACAGAGCTAGGCAATTATTAAGTGTCTGAGACTGGATTTGAACCCAGGTACTCCTGACTCCAAGGCCAGTGCTTTATCCACTACACCACCTAGCTGCCCCATAAAATTTGTCATTTTTTGAGAGAAGAATCAGATCCAAAAGGAAGAAAACATTAGACATTACAAAATGGTATAAAACATAATACAAACTTTAAAAATTAAAGGTAATAAGTTTTTGATCTTCCTTTAAACTACACAGATTCTTTTCTGGGTACTTAAAAATTCGTTTTCATCACAATTCCCTTATTTTTTTAATTTCAATTCTACTTTTTAAGTAATTTGTTTATTCTGTGACTTTGATCCATTCTTCTTTCTAAGGTTTTTGTCCCCTCACTAATCATTTTTTTGGTAATTCTTTTGCCATTTGAACTAGTCTTTTTTAAATATTATTTGTTTCAGTATGTTTTTGGTAGCAAGATGATGACATTTTTACATAATTTCTTGTATCACTCTCATATCTCTTCCCAATATTTCCTCTACCTTACTCAAAATTCCCTTATTCCATGACCTGAGACCAATTCAAGTTTTTTTTAGGGACTTTGGGGATAGGAGCTATGATTTTGTTAACTTCTAAATGTGTTTTTCGATCTTCCTTGTTATCATGATAACTTGCTATAGTCAGATTTTTTCATTTTTTTTCTTTTTTTTCATATTTATTCATAGCTAATTTAATTTTAATTACTTAAAATAGAGCCATACTACCATTGAGCAGAACACAGTCTCCTAAGTGTCAGAGGTTTTATATATACTTTTTTTCAGAGATAATTTAGGGACCTGCAAGTTTTCAGTTCTTCCAAAATGGTATTATATGAGGAAAGATATAGCCACTCTCTTAACCTCTCTGTGAGTGACCACAAGCACATTTTTCTGTCTTGAACATTGAGGATTCCCTACTGCACTTCAGCCACAAACTCTTGTGTGCTAGTGCTCCTTTTTGGCATGTGATCCAGATCTATATATGGGCAAAGCAACTAAGTACTACTATAGTTTCCACAAATACACCCTTATAATGTTGATAAGAGTTTTTCAATTTCCTAACTTCGCATGGGCTCTGCAAGCAGCTGCTTCCCTTCCTCCTCCTCCCTATAATCACATCTTACATAATTTAAAACAACTCCCAAAATGCAGCACAATTTGTGATATCTCTAATTCACTGCTTTTACTAATCTAATTCATTGATTTTCCTAACATTTTCATGCAGCACAGTAGCCAATTTACAAATTTTTATGGCTATATAAATCCAAATGAATTCATTTTTTTCAAATAATATTCATTATTAAAAATAATAGATATTTAATCAAAACCAATGTATGAATAGTACAGAAATTATATTGCTGTTCTGATCATCAATGAAAAATTTCCTTTTCATAATGATATTCTGAATAGTTAATTTAACCACATCTCTTGCTAACATTATTGAACTCTGTAGCATAAAATTTATTTTAAATAATAATCCCTTCTCAGGTAAAGAGAAATTATACCAGATAACTAATATAATCCAAGCACAAATGTAAGTTCCCTGAAGTGAGATTGAAATGAATTTGTATAGTTTTTTTTTTCCTCATGCTTATGAGGAACAAAATGGGCATACATAACACAGGAAGTTTAAATAATGAAAACTTTTAATGTTATGTTTTAAAGTAATTGCCTTATTTGATTCCTCAAAATAATCCTGATACATATCAGTACTCTGAGATTCAGGGAAACAATGCAAATTGTATAAGCTTCACAGAATCATAAATGAAAGTGTCAAAGTCATAAGCAGGTATTCTATGTTATAAGGTCAAGAGTTTCCGAATCTAATGCTTATTACTGAGTACAAATCTATCTCATATTTATAAATATTCTTTACAAAAATAAGTTACAATTCACAAATGAGTTTACTTCTGGTGATCAAGAATCTCCATGAATGAAAACAACTACATTCTATGATATAACATTCTTCTTTTGAATATATACAATTTCTGAATATATAAATTTTGAATATCTAAAATATCTTTACATCAACACTAAATATGACTTAATAAATATTACAGTAGTTTTTCATAGCTCTGTTCTCTAGGACCAAGTAGCTATTAGACATGACAATTCTTCAAACAAATTTTCCCTCTCTCTTTTTATATAACATTTTTATATAGGCATATTAGGAGGAAATTTATTTCTGACCATTCCTGTGTTCATTATGTAAGAACTTCTTGATGCACACTGGGTGACCAAAAAAAAATCACACTGAAAAAATTTGCAGGGTATTATACATAGGAAAGTTATCTGAATAGTAATCCATTTGTGGAATTTATGATCATTACACATTAATGTTTCTGATTTTTTTATTACAGATAAAAGGATATTAATTAAATAGAAAATATGGTTCTTATTTGAAGATTCAGGATAGAGAGGGGTGACAGTTAAAGATGTAAATTGAAGAGTCAAGAAAGTGGAACCTATTAATAATGTAAAAATTATACTATGATATTCTAGACACAAAGATAGTGAAAACAGAGTTCCTAGAAGATTTTTCACCAAAAGACAGAATAAATGAAGTAATCCTATCATTTCATAACATAGTAATGATGACAACATGAACCTAAGACATCAAGGAACTCTAACTGAGCAGTGATGAATCACTGAGCCCCTGCTTCAGCTGTTCACATTATCTTAATTATATTGTTGGTTGCCCAATTTAGCATAGGCAAAAATAAAAGACACTATTCTAATAACTGAATGAAGCCTCCATCTAGTTTAATATTATATCAAAAGTTTCCTACAAAGACAGGGCCTTTGCAGGGATCTTGCTGAAGTTGTCTCATTTAAGCCTTATCATCTTCAAAAAAGTTATTTATTCTATCACATTCCAAACTCACTCTTTCTGGTAGATGGCAGGCAGATACTGTTTGTATATTTCTTTAAAATTGACAGTAAAATAGGGATGGACAGAAAACAAAGAAGAATTATATGATGGCAAGAGGAAACAATAGTTGCCTCTGACTAAGTGAAAAGGACAGGATGATATTGAATGAAATAAATCCATATATTTTAACATTAGTTTATTTTCTACTTATATGGCTTTATGAACTTAAGACTGGATGAACGCATTTCTCCTGTGGATTGATTTAATTTAAATGATCATAGTACTATTTAGAGGAAAAGTTCTTAAAAGGGTTTTGTACCATGGGCACATTTGATAGAGTTCTGAATTTATGGTCCCTAGTATAGAATAATATTTTTTATCTTATTTTAACTTACATATTTATTTAGTGATTTATTTTTCCTTTTAATTATACATATATATATATTATATAATATATATACAAAATTCTCCTCATCTTCCTCGCAAATTGTATTTTAACTAATGAATAAAAATTAAAATATCAAAACAAATATAAATTGTTCAGTAAAACAAATACCCACATGGTTCATGTTCAATAATATATATCTTGTTCCTAATTTTAAGTCCATGTACTCTTTTCCAGGAGGTTTGCATCTTAATTCATCTTCAGTCTTTGCACTTGTTTAAATGTGAATTCATTAGGGTTCAATGGTTTCAAAGTTGTTTTTCTCCATCATGTTGTTATCTTTGCATGTCTTTTTAATCTTAATGTGCTTTTCTCCCTGTGCTAGTTTAAAATGTTTCTTTCAAAATCCTTTTAAAATATTCAATTTATAATTACTAATGTCACAATAATATTACATTATATTCATTCTTCATAATATTTAACAATTTTATATTATGTTCCCAGGTTTTGTCTAAGATAAAAAGAACCACTTATAAAAATAAGCTTTTTTTACTTCATTCCTTTAGTAAATACATCTATTAGTGCAATAACTTGGTTCAAAGGACATGTGAAATTTAATAAATTCTGGGACATAGTTTTAGTTAATTTATCAGAATAATTATACCAATTAATAGCACCACAAAAATTATATGTGCCCCTATTTCACTCAGTCCATGAAACAGGATTTACCTCTTCTTTCTATCTTTGTAAATCTGATTAATGCAAACATGCAAGCATTTTGAGGTGACTTTAATTACTGTAGAATATTTTCATGGATTATTTATAGCTTCAGTTTCAGAATATTTTTAGATTCATAAAATAATACAAAAAAGCTCCAAAGGGATCAATCATATTGGAATTCAAATGAATAAGTACAAGTTAAATTTGTTGATATGAAATACAAATATAAAAATTCATAATGTTCTAATTTAGGAAAATATAATTCATTCATAAAATTTTAGAATTTGAAAGGACCCATGCCATATAATTATTTGATTTCATTAGAATTTATGATCACTGCATTGGCCTTCTTATTTCTAGACATATAGATGATCAATTTATTTTTCTCTTGGAATTTCAAAGTTCATTCAGTACAAGGATGGATAAAGGAAGGAATTAGCTTATTTTACATAATTTTCAGGATGAGCCAAAGCATTTAGGTGACTGTTTCAGGTTTGATTAAATTTTGAGCTTTAATAGAGGCTGTTTGAAAGGAAAGAGATGATTATCTACTTCCTTTAGATAGTCCTTCCTGGGTTGCAAATGCAGCAATGACAATTTTTTTTTTTTTGCAAAAATTTGGATATATGGAATGAGAAAGAATAAGAAGACTGAGGACTTTGGAGAAAGAAAAGCATAATGTTATCACTACCAATAGAGAAGTTGGGTATAAGGTAGTTCAGGGAATAAAGATAAATTTTGTAGGGGCGGTGGAGATGTCAATGTAATGTCTAGTTTAAGATGACAAAGAGTTACCTTTTATTCAGACTTTGACTTAAAAGAGAGATTATGATGGATATGCAAATTCATGAATTGCTTGCATATAGATAATGACTGAATGCTTTGGAACTAAATAGACTATATAATAGAGAATATATAAAAGGAGGACAATAGGTCCTGAGCAAGACTTGTATGAAAATCAAACAGAGGGATTGGGAAAGAACTAACCAAATAGAGAAAACAAAAGAACTCAGAGAAAAGGCTATAAAATAAGAGTTTAAAATTGCTCTGAGTTTACTTAATCTGAGTAAAATAAATAAGATCACCTCCTTTTGGTACAAATGATTCTTAGTAATTTAACATAGTCTTATCGCATATTGAACTAAATACTCATCATCACATGATACTCTCTCAATGATTAATGTCCCACTTCCTCTTAACCAATACATACCAATGAATTGTGAAAGAGCGATATGTACATTTTATAGGTAGCTTAGTGGCTCAATGTAGAGAGTGATGGAAGATATGAAGCCTGGAGAACCTAGTTCAAATTTGTCTTCAGACAATTATCTGCTTTGTGACTTTGAACAATTGCTTAACCTTGCTTTCCTTAATCTACTGCAGAAGAAAACACCAAAACACTCCAGCATCTTTGCCAAGAAAATTCCATGGTAGGTATGGTCCAAAGGATCACAAATGAATGACTGAAGAACAAAAACAACAAGAACACTGACATTTAAAATTCAGTAAAATGGGAAGTACAGATATTTCCCAAAAAATTTGAGATATGTGATATACACTACATTATATCACATAAGTCAGAGAATTTAGTGTATTAACTTCTCATTCAAAAGAACATTCATTCTGAAGAAATTTATATCTCAGCAAACCCTAGGCAAGTACTTGAAGGCCTCTCCTAACAGTCATTTTTGTTTCTAGTCATGCAATTCTGACATGAATTTCATTTCTTGACCAAGAAACCAAATGTTTCCTTGTTTTCATTATATTTCATAGTATCCAAGTTTATAATCATCTCTCAACAGTTTTATCCAAAATAAGAAAAATTTAAACATCAATACTTTAGGAGAAAAGGAACATATTCCTTACTGAGGTCATCATTTGGAATTTCCAGCTCACTCCACTTTTCATTTATAAATCTGGTTTGAACTAGATATTCATAAATCCATATGCCCTGCATCATATATGCCCCCTTTTTTTCTCCCCACTTTTTAAATGTCTCATTTGAATTGCCAGTGCCTAATAGTTTCTGATATATAAGAAGCATTTAATAAATATTTATTGAATAATGAACATCCCTGGACCAAATTTCAATTACAGATAAGAGACCAATTGCAGTTCCCTTTCACATTATATTTAATAATTTGTGCAAAAAAGCAGAAATGAGTCATATAATTTAGCTTGTGGTTTTAAAATATTTGCAAATTCTTGTTTTGTATCCTTTCAATAATGGAATGTAAACCTCCTCTTATTATTGCTTAATTTTTTTCTTTTTTTTTTTATTTAAGGGAATGGGGTTAAGTGACTTGCCCAAATTCATGCAGCCAGGCAAATATTAAATGCCTGAGGTCCAATTTGAGCTCAGGTCCTCCTGTCTCCAGGGCTGGTACTCTATCTACTGCACCACTCAGGTGCCCTACAATTTAATTTTCAAAATTCTATCATGCAACTTATTTGGAACAATGTCAAAGAGAACAAATGTAAAATCTAAGCTATTTAGACATGGCTAGCAAGTCAAAATAATTGTAACTTACTTTTCATTTATATATGCTTATCTTTGTAGATTTAGGGTTTTGAATAGATAGCTATATATCTAGACAAAAAAACCTCTCTGAAGAAAGGAAAATAAATTACGAAATATTTTATTAATAGCAAAAATATCACAAAATATTTCTTCATTGAACTTTATATAACATTTGTATATATAATATTTTGATAATTAAATGCACCCATGTATGTAGTGGCATGGCTAATAAAGATTTCCATAAGTGTATTTCATTATCCATTCACACCATCACTTGTATTCCCCACTAATACTTACATAAATATTATTCTTGTTAGAAATCTTATTTTGTACAATATTGTTATCATTATGCAATTTGTGGACTATTCGTACTTTGTTCTTTATTTTTATTTCATGATTAAACAGTATCCTTTACCTGTGTGCATGTCCAGGGAGGGGGAGAAATTTTTTATGAAATGTGTTTTGCTGTGTTTTATTGTGCACATAATTCATTAGAGGGAATTTAACATAGTTGTTTATGCTGACCACATACATATCCATCTGAACATCTAGGTGACTCATCATTTTTTGTGCTTGGAAAATGCTATATAACTTGATTCAAAGCCACAGTGCATCATTGAGAAAATATCTCTACAAATAAACATGAAGTTGTATCTTAGGGAAAAGTTTTAGATCTATTAAAAGTTCTAGAGAAATTTATGATATAATTCAATACTTTTAGTTCTTTAATTTAAATTCAATTTTAGTTTCATTATTAATTAATTGTGATTATTCAACAACAGATATGTATTTCTATGTTTATATGTATATGTGTGTATGTGTTTTATATATATTATATTTGCTTATTTATTTTATATCTATAGATCAATCTCACACCCCCTTTCCCTAATATTTCATCTTTTTTTTTCTTTTTAATTTATGGAATCAATATCACAAAAACATAGAAAATGAATATTAAGTAATTTTGAATGAAATAGGCAGAAGAAAGAAAAAATATATATATGCACTAGCAGCATCAATGTAAATGGAAAGAAAAAATAAAGCAAAACTGAATGGTTTTTTAAAAGGCAAGTTACAAGAATGTCTTTGCACAACATACTCCACATTATAATAAACATAATTTGAAAGTCATAGCACAATGATATTGTTGCTTGGTTCTCTTCAAATATGAAAAAATAAGAGAAAAGTTAAGGAAATGAATAGTTTTTCCTCATGAACACAAAAGTTAAATTGCTGCTTAGTATTACAAAGCTAGTAAATGTCTGAGGAAAAAATGTGAAGTGAGACCTCTTGACTCAAATTCCAGTTGGTTGTCTAAGTAACATCCCTGGAGTTTCCAAATCCAGTAAGTAAAATCCCTCAGATTCTCAGCATCAAAGGTATGGGAACAGGCCCTTCTTCCAACAATAAACTCTTGGTAAAGCATACATCCAAAATGAAGAAAAATCAGCACAAAGCAGATTCTATTTATTGTTAATTTGGTGATAAGAATTCTAGTTCTGAAAAAGTGGATAGAAGGAAGACTATAAGTGAAGCTTCAGAGGGGAATATTAAGTGGTCTCCAGCTGAGAAAAATTTCTTAGAAGATATCAGAAAGGATGCTAAAAATCAAATGGAAAAAATGGAAAAAAATGCAAGAGAAAATTAACATCTAACATCAAAAATTATAGAAGTAAATCAATCACTTAAAATACAATTGGACAAATGCAAAAATAATAATTCTCTCAAACACATAATCAGGCAAATGAAAAAAGATATAAGAATTTATTTAAAAATAATATTGATCAAATGGTAGCTGTAGCAATAAGAGAAGAAAAATGAATTGAAGGAATCATATTTGGCAATGAGGAAGCAAAGCTTTCATTCTTTGCAGATGATATGATGGTATACTTAGGGAACCTGAGAAAATCATCTAAAAAAACTTGAAACAATTAGCAAATTCAGCAAAGATGCAGGATATAAAATAAATCCACAGACATCAATCAGCATTTCTATCTATGAACAACAGTACCCCAAAGCAAAAGATAGAAAGAGAAATTCATATAAAGTAACTACAGACAACATTAAACATTTGGCAGTTTACCTCCCATTAAATACTTGGGAATCTACCTCCCAGAAACTGTATGAGTACTGTATAAAGCACTTCTGACTCAAATAAAATTAGAGTTAAATAATTGGAAAAATGTCAATTGCTCATGGTTAAGTTGAGTTAATATAATAAAAATGACAATTCAAACCAGTTTAAATTACATATTCAGTGTCATACCAATCAATCTACCAAATAACTACTGCACCTTGCTAGGAAAAATAGTAACAAACTTCATGTGAAACAATAAAAGGGCAATAATAGCAAGGGGACATATGAAAAACAATGTAAAGGAAGGAGACCTAACAATACCAAATCTGAAGTTATACTATAAAGCACTAGTCATCAAACCTGCCTGGTACTGGTTAAGAAATACAGTAAAGGATCAGTGGATTAGGATAGCTTCAAAATTAACAGGAAATGGCTAAAAGAATCTATTATTCAAAAAACCCAAAGACATCAGCTTCTGGGTTAAGAACTCACTATTTGACAAAAAATTGTTGAGAAAAGTGGAAAATAGTTTGGAAAAAAACTTGACATGGGCCCACATCATATGATTTCTTATTCCAGAAGCTATACAAAATAAGGTCAAAATGGGTACACAATTTTAACATAAAGGGCAACATCATGTATAAATTAATAGATCAAGAAATACTCTTGCAGGTCTATGGAAAGGGGATAAATTTATGACTAAATAAGATTTAGAGCAATTATAAAATGCAAAATGAATGATTTTGACTATATTAAATTAAAAAAATTTTGCACTAATAAAATCAATGCTGCCAAAATTAGAAGGGAAGCAGAAATCTGGGAAAAATCACAACTAGGAGTTCTGGTAAAGGTCTCATTTCTAAGATATATGGTGAATTGCATCAAATTTATAAGGTCACCAGTCATTTCCCAATTGATAAAGAATCAGAAGGTATCAACAGACAGTTTTCAAATGAAGAAATTAAAGCCATATATAATCATAGGAAAAAAGGAATGCTCCAAATCACTAATGATTAGAGAAATGCAAATTAAAGCAACAAAGACATATCATCTCACACCTATCAGATTGGCCAAGATGAGAAAAAGGGAAAATAATTAATGTTGGAGAGTTGTAGACAGATTGGGTCATTGATATTTTGCTGGTGGTGTTGTAAATAGATCCAGTCATTCTGGAGAGCAATATGAAACTAAGGTCAAAGGGCAATAAAACTGTTCCTAGCATGTAATCCAGCAATTCTAGTTCTAGATGTATATCCAGAAAAAACATTATAAAAATGGGAAAAGTCCTATAAATTTAAAAATGTTCAGAGCAGTTCTTTTTGTGTGTGTGTGTGTTTTTACAAGGCAATGCGGTTAAGTGATTTGTCCAAAATCACACAACTAAGTAATTATGAAGTGTCTGAGGCCAAAATTGAATTCAGGTCCTCTTGAATCCAGGGCAGGTGCTCTCTCCACTGTGCCAACTAGCTACCCCTAGCAATTCTTTTTATACTGGCAAAGAATTGGAAATTGAGGGGATGTCCATCAATTGGGGATGGCTAAAGTTATGGTACATGAATATTATATAATATAATTATTGTATAAGAAACCATAAATGGTTGGGCTTTAGGGAAACCTGAAAAGATTTACAGTATCTGATGCTGAGTGGAGCTAAGAGAACCAAAATAACAATGAACACATTAACAACAACATTATGAGATAATCAATTTTATTGAATGCAGCTCCTCTCAGCAGTTCAGATAGCTCCAACTATGGACAATATTATCCCCATCCAGAGGAAGAAAAACAACACAAAACAAAACAAAAAGCAAACCCTTTAGAATCTGATGAGCCCTTTATAAAAATTATCTATTATATATCTCTTCCCCTTAATCATAATTCCTCATACTGAAAAAAACCTAATATTTAAACATGTTTATCCAAAATATATAAGTACAGTGCTAGTCTGACTGTTCACCACTATGTTAAGGGGGTTGAGGAGGATGGAAAGAATTATTATTACTTGAAAATATGCATATGCATGTGGTTGAAAATAAATAAACACATATATTTTAAAAAATAGAATTCATCAAATGGAAAAGGAGATCCAAAACCTAAATGGAGAAAATACCTCTCTTTGAAAAATAGAATGTGAACAGTGGCACTAATTATTTCTAGACACCAAGAATCTGTTAGACAAAATCAGAAAAAGAAAAAAATGGAATCAAAGAATATGTAAAATACATTGCTTCTGAAAAAATTTACCTAAAATAGATCTAAGGGTCAAATTCAGAATCATAGGACTACTTGAAAATCTTTATCATAATAAAGAACTTGGACTCTTTTCTTTGAGACAGATTTAAGGATAACTACTCTGAAATACTTGAAGCAGAAAAACAATAGTCATTGAAAGAATCCTTTGATCACCTCCTGAAAGGGATCCCAAAATGAAAACACTAAAGATCTTGTGGTCCAAATGCCAGAATAATCAGGTCATGGAGAAATTCTTGCAAAGATCCCAAAAGAAACTATTCAAATATGAAGGAACCTCAGGCAGGATTATATAGGAACTGTCGGCATCAGCATTACAGAATCTAAGGCACTAAAGAATGATATTCCAGAGGATGAGGGAACTTGGTTCTCAACCAAGAATCAATTATTCAGAAAAACTTATTCTTCACTTTCAGGGTTAAAGATGGACATTTAATAACATAGATTACTTTCAAACTTTTCTGAAGAAAAGACCAAATCTGAACAGAAAATTTGATCTTCCAACAGGAGAATCAAGAGATATATGAAAAGGAAAATAGGGGAAGAAAAAAAAAAGACTGTTATCTAATGAACTCAAACTGATTATAGCCCTACTTAGGAGGAAGATTCTCAAATGTCTTGAGAATTGTAACTCCAGTAGAGCAAATATATTTAGGCTAAAACTATTAACCTTCTTGGTATGGTCCTGACTTAGATGGAATGATTTAAAAAAAACAGGACATCAAAAGCAGGGAGGGTGAATTCCAAAGAGACAGGATGAAGGAAGAAGTTCAATGAGGTAAATTATATCACAGGAAGAAGTGTAAAGATCTATTGTAATGAATGGAAAGAAGGGTAGAGGTAAGAACAGTTTGAATTTAACTCTCATTGAATTTGGGACAAATACATTAACAGACACTCAGTTGGGCTTAGAAATTTATCTTATTTTTCATGTATTAGGAAGAAAAAAGCAAGTTGTCACTAGAAAAATTCATTATGATCAAGCAGAATTTATACCAGGAATGCAAGTTTTGTTCAGTAATAAGATAACTTAATCAACATAATTGACCATATCAATAGCAAACTTTACAGAATCACATTATCTCAATATATGCTTTAAAAGTTTTTGACAAAATACAATAGCCATTCCTATTAAAAACTCTAGAGATCATAGGAATAAATGGAATATTCCTCAAAACAATAAGTAGTATCTAAAACCATCAAGAAGCATTATATGTAATGAGGATAAAGTGGAATTATTCTTCAAAAATCTGGAGTGAAACAAGAATGCCCATTATTACAACTATTATTCAATATTGCATTAGAAATATGAGCATAATTGTTGGTGAAGTTGTAAATGATCCAACCATTCTGGAAAGCAATGAAATTTTGCACTTAGGGCAACAAAATATGCATACTCTGTGATCCTACAATACTGTTACTGGATCTATACTCTGTAGAGATCATAAAAAAGGGTAAAAATATCATTTGTTCAAAAATAATCATAGCTACTCTGTTTGTGGGGGCAAAGAATTGGAAATCTAGGGGATGTTCATCAATTGGTGAATGGTTAAACAAATTGTGATATATGTAGTTTATGGAAAACTACTGTTCCATTAGAAATCAGGAAGAATGGGATTTCAGAAAAGCCTGGAAAGATTTGCAAGAACTGATGCTGAATGAGATGAGCAGAACCAAAAGAACATTGTACAACCTAACAGCAATATGGGCGTGATGATCAATGTTAATTGATTTGCTATTCCATGAGTACAATAATAAATGACAATTTTATGGTATCTGTGATGGAGAATAATACAATCTATATGCGGCGAAAGAACTGTGAAGTGTAAACAAAGACCAAATATTATTACCTTTAATTAAAAAGAAAAGTTGTGTTATGAAACTCATAATTTTGCTATCTCTAATGTTTTATCTATTCCTCAATGATATTTTTTTCCTCTCAATACATTCAATTTTTCAATGCATAACATGGAAACAAAATAAAAGATTATTAGATTGGCTTCTGTGTGGGGGAGGGGGGAAGGGAGGGAAAGGAAAATTGTAAAATTCAAAATCTTATAAAAATGATAGGCAGAAACAACTATTTATAATTAGAAAACAAATACAATATTCAAATAATAAAAAAATTAGATCAGAATGAAACAGAAAATGTCTTTAATTTCAAACCTGAAGATGTGTAAAAAGCTGAATGGAAAGGGGAGAAAGTTGCTTAATAAGAGTAAACTGTCTACATCACCACATTGTAAGAAAAAAATTTGTAAATCTTGAGAAATGCATAATTATACAGATGATATGGTTAGAAATTTACTGTGATGTGATGAAACCTTTAGCTCTTGAAGGTTACATTTATATTGGGACTATTAGAAGGATTATAATTAGAAAGAGAGTGTGGGTATAAATTGATTATTGTCTGGGGATGCTTATGACTTGAGAATTTTACTTCTATAGGAATATACTTTGACATTTTAAATGGGTACAAGTCACCTTTAAAAGAATTAAGATATGAAAAAAGTGATTATACTGTGAGAAGAAGGCATTAGAGGACAAAATTATGCCACATGGAAAGGTACAAAGGACCTAAAACAATAGTGAAGAAGGGAACATGTGGGCAGAGAATAAATCTTAGTCTCAACAGATTTGCTCAGAGGGAAAAACATATTTCTGATTCTGTTTATAAATTCATCCTATCCCAAGGGAAGCAGGAGGGAAAGAGAAAAAAAAAGAAGAAAATGTGGTTATAAAAGGGAAGGAAAAAGTAAAAGTAAAATAATAAAAAGGAGGGAAAGAAAAAAGGGAAAACAAAAGAAGAAGGCTATGGATTCAAAGACGTTAGAGTGAAAAACCAAACACAGGTGAGGAGGAATAAGGGGAAATGAGAGTGAAAAGTTAAAAAGAAGAGGAATATAGGATGGAGTGAAATGCAATTAGTAATCATAAATCTAAATGTGAATGTGAATTTTACCATAAAAATGGAAGTGAAAGCAGAGCAGAGTAAAATCCAGAATCCTGAAATATGTTGTTCACAAGAAGGACGTTTTGAAACAGATAGATACATACAGGGTAAATGTAAAAGACTGTAACATAATACATTTTGCTTCGGCTGAAGGAAAAAAAAAACACAGAGGTAGCAATCTTGTTCTTAAAGAAAACAAAAGTAAAAATAATTTTATTAAAAAGGATAAGGAAGGGAACTGTAATTTTCTAAAAGGTAATGGAGGCAATTAATTAATATCAATATTAAAAATATATTCACCAAGTAGTTTGTCATCCAGATTCTTAGAAGAGGAGCTGAAGGAGCTAGGAAAAGATAAAATTTGTATTAGTGGGAGACTTCAACTTAATTTTTTTCATAACTAGATAAATCTAATACTAAAATTAAGAAGAAGGAAGTTAAAAAGATAATTAGATTGTTAGAAAAGTTAAAAATTTTAGACGTCTAGATAAAATTAAATTGGGATAGAAATTAATAAATCTTCTCTGTAGCTCATGCAACCTACACAAAACTGGAACATAGATTAGGGCCTTAAAAACCTTACAATCAAATCACAAAGGCAAAAATATTAATTGTATTATTTCAGCTCATGATAGAATAACATTTTAAGCAATTATGTGTCATGGAAAGATTCAATAAAAATTATTTGGAATATAATTAACCTAGTATTAACAAATGAGTGAATAAACAAAAATGAGAGAAATAATCAACAACATGATGCAAGACAATCAGTAATGAGACATAACAAAACTTGTGTGATGCAGTCAAAGCAGTTATTAATGGAAATTGTACATTTCTACATGCTTATATGAATATATTAGAAAAAGAGAAGAAATGAATTTGGCATTCAACTCAAAAAAGATAGGAAAATAACAAATTAAAAATCCCCAGTTCAATACTAAATTAGAAATTCTAAAACTCAAAGTAGAAAAAAAAATTAAATTGAAAGTAAGAAAGCTAATGCTCTTGAAAATAAACTGAATTTTTTAATGAAAATATAAAATAATAAAATGTTGGTTATTTTAATTTAAACAAAAGAAAGAAGAAAAACAAATTATCAGAATCAAAAATGAAAAGGGTGAACTCACCACCAATGATGAGGAAATAAAGTAATAATTCAGATCGATTTTTTCAACTCTATGCCAGTAACTTTGGCAACATAAGTGAAATGAGTCAATATTTTGAAAATATAAGCTGTCTAGTTCAAAAGAAAAAGAAAGGCTCTAATTAAAAAATTTCATTTCAGAAAAATAAATTGATTAAGTCACTAAAGAACTCCCTAAGGGAAAATATATCTCTACAGCCAAATGCATTTACAAGAATTTTTTCAAAATTTGTATTTATTTATTTTTCCTGCTCATGCAATGTTAGTTTTCTTCATTTATTTTTGTAAGGTTTTGAGTTTCACATATTTCTCACTCTTTACCTTCTTTCTTTCCCTCATGAAAAGCAATATGATCATTGTTATTCATGGATAATTATGTTAAGCACGTTTCCATATTAATTAATTTATGATAGAAAATCAATATAAATAGGGAAAAAATTGAACAGGAATATATATGTGTGTGTGTGTGTGTATATATATATATATATATATATATATATATATATATATAGTAATATATGTGTCTATGATTGTGCACACAATTATACATACATACACACATCAAATATATATATATATGTGTATATATATATATATATATGAACAAATTTTAAACATTAAAAATTTTAAGCTTTATTCTGCATTTAGACTCCATAATTCATTCTCTGCATGTGCATGGCATTTTTCATTACAAGTCCATTTGAATTCTCTTTGATTATTGTGTTACTGAGATGAATAATTTCATTGTAGCTGATCCATCTCACAGTACTGCTGTTAATGTGCATAGTATTCTTTTGGTTCTGCTTACTTCATTTATTATAAGTCTATGCTAGTCTTTCATGGTTTTTCTGAAGTCCCAACCCTCATGTCTACTCAAAGAACATTAGAAGTCCACCACATTCATCTATCACAATTTGTCCAGTCATTGCTGAATTTGTAGGCATTCCCTCAATTTCCAATGATATGGCACTACATAAAGAGTTTCTATAAATATTTTTTTACATGTGAGTTTGATTGTCCTTTTTTCCATAGTTACAAATATCTCTAAGTTCACCATTCTAACAACAATGTATTAATGTCACAGTTTCATAAGTGATTTCTACTGCATTTTCAAATAAATAATTACTATTTGAAAAATTAGTGGAGTCTTGTCAAATTCCTTTTTTGAAATCAAATTGATACCTATACTAATACTAGGAAGAGCCAAAAGCAGACAAAGAAATGACGTTAATGAATGCTAATACAAATCCTAAATAAAATTTTAGCAATGAGATAACAGAAAGTTTTTATTAGAAAAATACAATATAATGATATAGAATGTATACCAGGTTGGCTGGAATGGATCAATATTAGATAAACAACAAGCCTAACTAACCATTTTAACAAAAGTAACAGGAGCCATTTTATAATGTCAATTCATGCTGAAAAAAATGGACAAAATATGGTAACCATTAATATTAAAAGTATTAGGGAGAAAAGGAATAAATATGGTTTTCCTTAAATGATAAGCAATAACTATCTTATGTTATATAATGTGAATGTACTAAAGGTATTTCCTATAAGATCAGGAATGAAACATGGAAGTACATTTTCACCACTCTCATACAATACTGTATAAGAAATATTAATAATAGCAATAAGAAAAAAATAGTTGAAAAAGAATTAGAATAGGCAATGAGGAAACCAAACTCTATCTCTGTTCAGATGAAATAGTGGTATACTGAAAGACTACTAGAATGTCAACTAACAAAAAACACTACATGAAACCATCAGAAAGTTTAGCAAAATTGCAGGATATATAAAATCCAAATAAATCATCAACATTTCTATATAGTACCAAAAATAACCATAGCAAGAGAGAGAAAAAGACTAGATAAATACTTGGGAATGGATATCCTGAAACAAACCAAGAAAATATATGAACAGTTGCAAAACATTTTTATGCAAATATAGTAAGACTTAAGCAATCATAAAAATGTCTATTGCTAATGGTTACATCTAGCTAACTTAAGAAAAATTACAGTTTTTCCTAAATTAAATTACCTTTTCAGTGCTATATCAAACAATCAAAAATCATTTTGCAGAAGAAGAAAAAATAATAACAAAATTCATATGAAAGATAAAAAAATCAAGAATTTTAAAGGAATTCATGAGAAAATGGAAGGGAAATTTTTAACATATTTTCAGATTCTGAAAATATATTATAAATCAGAAGTCACCAAAACTGTCTTTTATTCACTATGACATAGAGAGGTGGATAAGTAGAATAGGTTAGGTACTATGGAAATAGTAGTAAATGACTATAACAATCTTCCAATAAAAAAAAAAAACAAAATTTTAGCTTCTGGGTTAAGAACTTACTATTTGACAAAAGTTGAAGGGCAAACTTAAAAAGTGTGGCAAAAACTAGGCAAAGAACATTTCCCATCTTATATCAAGATAAGGTCTAAATGGGAAAAGTACTTAGCTATAAATGGGAATATTGTAAGCCAATTAGGAGAACAAAGAATAGTGTATTTGTTAGTTCTATGGAATGAGAAGTTTATGAGCAAAAAAAAAAAAAAGAGAACATAATAAATTGCAAAACTGATGATTTTGATTGCATTAAATTTAAAAGCTTTTGGAAATATGAAAATAATGTGAGCAATAATAGAAGTAATGCAGCTAATATTTCTGATAAAGGACTCATTTTCAAAACTTATAGAGAACTTAATTAAATTTAGGAATACAAGTCATTATCCAATTGATAAATGTCACAGGATATGATCAGGTGGTTCTCATGTGAAGAAATTAAAACTATCCACACTCATAAAAACATGCTTCTACTGTTATTAATTAGAGAATTACAAATAAAAAGAATTGTTTTTATCCTCAAACTTACTACATTGAGCAAATTGACAAAAAAGGAAAATGATTGATGTTGGAGCAGATATATGGAAATGCATAGTAATTCTCCATTGCTGGAGTTGTTAAATGGTCCAATCATTTTTTGGAGAACAATTTAAAAATATTCTAAAAGTCTATAAAACTGTGCACACACTGATCCAGCAATACCACTAGTCGGTCTATATCCCAAAGAGATTTTAAAAAATGGAAAAAGGGGCAGTTAGGTGGCATAGTGGATAGAGCACTGGTCCTGGAGTCAGGAGTACCTGAGTTCAAATCTGACCTCAGACACTTAATAATTACCTAGCTGTGCGGCCTTGGGCAAGCCACTTAACCCCATTGCCTTGCAAAAAAATTAAAAATTAAAAAAAAATAAAAATATATAAAAATGGAAAAAGTCTCACATCTTCAAAAATATTCATAACAGCTCTTTATGTAGTGGCAAAATATTGGAAATTGAGGGGATACCCATCATTTGGGAAATAACTGAACAAGTTATGATACAACAATTTTATGGAGTACTATTGTTCTCTAAGAAACCTTTTGGAATGGGAATAGAAGAAAAATCTAGAAAAATTTATATGAACTGATGCTGAATGTATGCTATGAGTGAGGAGATCATTGTACACACTAATAACCACATTGTGAGATGATCAACTATGATGGGCATAACACCTTTCAGCAGTTCAGAGATCAAAGATATTCCTGAGAGACAAGTTAAGGAAAATGCCATCCACATTCTCAGAAAAGGAAATGGATTTTGACTGCAGAGTCAAGCATTCTATGTCTTCTTTTTGAAGCTTCTTTTATATTTTCTTTCTTTCTCATTTCCCCCTTAGTTCTATTTCTTTTTACAAGATAAATAATATGCAAAAGTTTTCAACATGATGGTACATACATAACAAATATCATTGTCTATTGCCATGGGGTTGGACCAGGGAAGGGTGCAATGTAGTTAAATGTAAAACTAAAAAGTGTGCAAATGGATGAATGCAAAAATTATCTTTTCTTGTAAATGGAAAAAATACATAAATTGAAAAGAAAAAAAATTAAGATTCAGTCCAATGGAAATGATGAAAAGAAATTCACTTTTGAAAAAAACAGTGCTTATGAAGTAAAATTGTCCAAATGGAAAAGAAAGCACAAATGTTGCCTGAAGAAAAGATCAGCTTAGAAATTAGAATTGTGCACATTGAAGCCAATGATTTTTATGATAAATAAAGTAAAAAACAAAAAAGTCAGTAACATAAGAATGAAAAATTGAAGACCAATGAACTATCACATTGGAAGCAACTGATCTAAAAACAGATATATGAGAGATAGTTTTAAAATTATTGTACTATCTGAACATTTTGATTAAATAAAGAATATTCATATAAACATATATATATATAAATATATATATATATATATATATATATATATATATATATATATATATTCTTTCAAGGAATTTCAAGGAAAATTTGGAATATGATGTTCCAAAAGGCAAAATAATTGGGATTATAATCAAGAACGAACTATCCAAGAAAATTTAGTGTAATCTTTCAGGGGGAAAAGATGAATTTTCAACAAAAAAATCAACTTCAAACGTTCCTAATGAAAAGACCAAAACTGAAATTAAAATTAGATTTTCAAATGCAACATTCAAAAGGAGCAGAAAAAAATAAAACAAGACAGGGAAATAATTAGACTTAATTTTATTAAACTCTTTATATTACTTCATGAGAATATGATACTGGTAACTCTAAAAAAAAACTTTCCCATTATTTGGGCAGGTTAAAGAAGTATAAATGGACCACACAGCTATGAGTTGAATGAAAAGGGATATCTAAAAAAATGGTATGAGAGAAGAATGCACTGAGAAACAGTGAAAGAGATAGGTAGAATGGGATAAATAATCTTCCAAATAGAAGGAAAAACTATTGTAAAGGGAAATAATGCGAGGCGTGAATGTGAGAGAGAGAACCTTATTCCCATCAAAATGGATTCAAAAAGGGGAATAATGTCCACACACTCCAATGGTTATAAAAAGTTGTCTTAACTTATGGGAAAATAGAAGTATAAGTTTTAATAGAAAGAAGAGGGAATTAATGAAAATTTGATATATTGGGTAAAGGCCTATCATAAGGAAAACACTATTGAGGAGGGACATGGTAAAGGAGAGAATATATAATAAAAAACAGATTGTAAGGGAGTATAGCTAGCAATTGTGATTGTGGAAAAAATGAGAGATTTCTCTGATGGGAAGCTCATTTTTTGAGCTAGTGGAGAAATTTTTAAAAGCACAACCCATTCTTGGGAGGCTAGGTGGCATAGTCGATAAAACACCAGCCCTGGAGTCAGGAGTACCAGCGTTCAAATCTGGTCTCAGACACTTGATAATTTACCTAGCTGTGTGGCCTTGGGCAAGCCACTTAACCCCGTTTGCCTTGCAAAAACCTAAAAAAAAAGAGTACAACCAATTCCCCAATTGTTAGGTAAACATAAGCAGTGAACAGATTTCAAATTAGCCATAATTTCTAATCAGACCTATCTATAACCATGTGGAAAAAATGCTTTAACTGACTGTTTTTAGGAGAAATGCAAACTGGGAAAATTCTGGGCTATTACCACATATCTGTCAAATTGCCTTTTAGGCCAGAAGAGGAGACAGGTGGATGTTGGAGGGCATGTTGCAAATGAGAAATTAATACATTGTTGGGGAGTTGTCAGTTGTTTCAAGCATGTTGTAGAGAAACTTGGAACTAAGCCCCAAAGTATAATACCACTATTATATTTGTACCTCAAAAGAAAAAAAAAACATAAAGGGACCATTATGTGCAAGATTATTTAACTCATGTCTTTTCTGGAAACCAAAACTTGGACACTGAGAGGATGCACTTCAGTTAGGAGATGACTGACCAAATTTTGGTTTCTATAGATTGAATACTGTTTTGTTAAAAGAAATGACCAGGATGCTTTTAGAAAAATCTGGAAAGACTTGCATGAGCTGATGCAAAGTAAAATACACTATAAACAAAATAAAAGCCATATTGTAAGATGATCAGCTGTGAATGACAGTTATTCCGTGCAATACAATGATCCAAGAAAATACTGAAGGTCTTAAGATAAAAAAATGTGAACCATTCCTACACAAGAAATTGCTGTTAACAGAATAAAGATTGTAGCACACTTTAAAAAAGAAAAAAAAAACCTATTTAATCTAAATTCCCGTTTTAGCATGTTGTCTAGTTGTTTTTTAGATGAAATTATATTTTCTTTGTTTTGTTGTTTCTTAAATTTATTTTTTTACCTTTCTAGTTTTCCTTTTTTTTGTCTTTTTCAAGGCAATGGAATTAAGTGATTTGCCCAAGATCTGAAGCCAGATGACCTCAGGTCCTCCTGACTCCAGGGTCAGGGCTCTATCCACTGCCAGTTAGTCTATCCTTGTATGACAAATTATTGTATATAATTTCATTTTCATGTTATCATAGGGATGTATTAAATAATATGTCTTTCTGCATTTGCTTATGATGAGCTTTTAATATACTAAAACATGGTTATTTTTGTGTAGATGTCATATATAAGTTAGAAATAAAGTTATAATCCTTTCTATCCCCATTCAAATTTTTTCCAGCAGTCTATCATATCTAAGTTTTCTGAAATGCTATTCAACTTCTTAACTTCCATCTGACTTATATTGTGGTTCCATCTATCTAATTCTGAGAGATGGAGGCTAGCTTAGATTGGCTTTTTATATTATTCTGTATCTCATTTAATTTCTCCCTTAAAAATGTGAATACTATATAACTTGGTGAATAATGACTAAAGTAAAACTAAACATTGTGATATTTCTATATTATTTCTGATACCATTTATCAAGATGTAGTTTCCTTCTTATTTTTCTTTTAGCTTTGTTTGAGATAAAAATTTCTATTCCTGTTTTATAAGAAATATTCTGCTGAAGCAGGCTGTTTCATAAGAAATATTCTGCTGCCCCAGACTGTTACCTTTATTCTGTCTGCTTAACTTTGCTTCAAATGTTTTTCTTGAAAATAACGTATTGTAGGATTCTGGTTTTAAGACAGTTTCCCATACTTTTCCTTTTCATAGGACAGTCCATTATGTTCACATTGGCCACTACGATTACTAACTGTGAAATTCCTTCCAACATATATTTTCACTATTTATACTTTTCTCCCTCCTTTTTTTGCTTCTGTTCATTTTCTGATCACTTCCTCCTTCAATCTTCCCTCCCTCTAGCAGTCTACATTTTTCTGTCTTTTTTCTCTTCCCCTTCATCCTTCCCTTATCCCCTCCCATCTATCAGGTATCCTTCCCCTCCCCACTTTTCCCTTTCCCCTCCTACTTTATTTTGGTGTAATACAAATTTCTATTCCTAAATGAACGATTCTGTTTTTCCCACATTGAACCAAATCTAATGAGAGGAAGTTTCAAGCAATTTTCACTCTTTCTTTTTTTCCCCCTCTACTACAATAGATCTTTTTGTTACTGCTCATGTGATTTAATTTATTCCATGCTTCCTTTCCTTTCCTATTTTCTCAATAAATTAATTTTTCCATTATATTTATACCATTACAGAAAAATTATCTTACACCAATGCTCTCTGTTTTTGTTTTCTTTGATGATCCTAATATAAAAACAGTTCTCAAGAGTCACAAATATCATCTTCCTTTGTGGAGGATGTAAACAGTACAATCATATTGAATAGCATGTTTGGTTTTTTTTTTCCTCTCTTTAACTTTAAGTTTCTGTTGAGTCTTGTATCTGAAGATCATATTTTCTCTTCTGCTTTATATTTTCACCAGGAAATTTTGAAAGTCTCCTACTTCATTGAATAATCACCTTTCCCTTTGAAAAAATATACTTAATTTTTTGGGTAGGTGATACTTGGTAACCATCTATGATGTATTTCCTTTCCAACTATCTTTTGCCAAGTCATCTATCACTTTATTATTGAAGCTCCAAAGTCCTTTACAATCCTGTCATTCATTGGCATATGACTTATTTCTTTCTGACTGGCAGGCATATTTTCTCCTAGACCTGTTTATTCTGCAATTTGGCTATAATATTCCTTGAAATTTTCATTTTTGTGAACTATTTCAGGAGGGAGTTCTGGATCCCTTCTAAGACTACTTTACCCTTTGCTTCTAGGATATAAGATTCTTTATGTTTGACAGTTACTTGAAATCTATTTTCCAGGCTGTTCTCTAACATGACTTCACAATAATTTTTAAATTATCTTGCTTGGATTTGCTTTCCAATTCAGTTGTTTGTTCAATCATTTACTTTGCATTTTCTTCCACTTTGTTCATTCTTTTCATTTTGTTTGACTGATTCTTCATGTCTTATATTATTATGTCTCTTATATTAAATTCCTCTTCCCTAAATCTAGCTTTTATGAAATTAGTCTTCTTTTCCATTTAACCAACTTTATTTTTAAAAGAATTATTTTTTTCTATTTTCCTCCATTTGTCCCATTGTATTTTTAATGAACATATTTTCTTCAACAACTTTTTGTGCTTCCTTTTCAAATCTCTTGACTCTTCATAATTCTCTTACATATTTTTCATTATTCTACATTTTTCTTCTAACTCTTACTTAATTTTTAAATCTCTTTTTTAGTTCTTCCAAGATGACATTTTTGGATTGAGACCAATTTATATTCCCTTTTGGGTTATTTTGCCGTTTTCATCTTTTGAGTCCAAATTTCAATTTTCCCTGTTGCCACAAGAGCTTTCTATATCCTGCACCTTTTTTGTTTATATTTAAAAATTGATCTCTGTCCCCGTGCCCTCCCAACCCTCCTGTGCTGATGTCTGGAGTCTGGTCACTGCCATTCTTTTCTAGGTTAGCAGGTGTTACTAGTTTACCCAATGAGCTGGAATGGCCTGACCTAATTGCATCTTTTGTACAAATGTCATGAGACTGGAAATTTGTCCACTGGGTTGGAGTTGAAACCATCAGAGCTGACTTGCTTTTCCACTGTCTTGCTTGCTGGTCTGTGCTGTGGCTTGTATCCTCCTACTGGCTTTCTGGAACACTTTTCTATTAGCAGAGAAGCTATTGTGTTTTGCCATTTCCTTCCCCTGGTCACTTTACAGATGAAAAAATGGAAGATAACAGAGTTAAATGACTTCCCCTGGGATTAATCACTAATTAACTGAGCCCAGATTTGAATTCAGGAAGATGAGTCTTTTTCTCTTCATTCCCAATACACTATCATCTGTCCAACCTGGTTATTTTTGTGTTTTTATGTATATACATGTTTATATATTAATATTGTGGTATTTATATGGTATAAATATGTATACATGCAAATATACACATATTCATATACATATATAGGTGATGTGTGTGGTGTGTGGTAGATAGAATAAAAATATGCCATGTGTTGAAACTGGGTGTGTATAAACATATATGTGTATATACATACATGCATGCACACATATATTTGGAAAAGTAGGTAACCTGATTGGAGCGAGAGTATTTGGAGGTACAGGGTGTAGTAACATCAGAAGTAGCAAAAATGAATGCGTGGCATGACAAGAAAATGACTAGGATGATGTAGAGTTATGCTACACTAAACCCATTTAAAACCCTAACATACTTGTGCATTGATATTATGATGCATACTGGTTTTTGCCAAGCATATAGCTTTACATTAAAAAAAAATTTAAACTTTTATTTTTCAGAATTTATGTTTTTACAGGGTTTATGTTCATATTAAATTTTTAAATCCATGAAGTTTTGATCAAAGGAGCTATCTGGCACTGGAAATAGTTTGCAATTACCAAATTCTATAAAGATTTAAATGTGATGTCTTCTGGAAGGAAATACAATTGTGATTTGTATACTGCTATTAAAACAAGATGGCTCTACAAAGTATAATATGACTAGAATAGTGATTTAAAAAATTACTCCAGGGGCAGCAAGGTTGCACAGTGGATAGAGCACTAGTCTTGAAGTCAGGAGGACCTAAGTTCAAATCCAGCCTCAGACAAGTAATAATTATCTAGCTGTGTGATTTTGGACAAGTCACTTGATCCCATCATCTTGCAAATTAAAAAAAAAAATACTCCAGAATATTAAAAATGGATTAGAGAGGAAATAAACTTAAACTCAGAAATATCAATTTGGGATGTCAATGCAATAGCCTATACAAAAGCAAATGAGAGTTTGAAATAGATTGGTAGATATATAAATAGAGTTGTAGAGGATAGACACAAGAAATATTGTGCATTTTGAATCAACTTATTTAACTGAGGGCAGTTGAAGATTGGTTATTCCAAAAAAATGAATGTTTGGCAAAGAGCAGATTTTGAGGAGATGATCATTAGTTCATCTTAGGTAAGAGACTCCCAAATGAGAACAAATTGTTTAAAAAAATACTTCTCTGCAGACTAGTTGGTCCCTCTGGTCCTCCTCAGGGGAATTTCTCTGCTTTTATTGGTGGTAAACTGTCAATTTCAGAATAATTAGGTCCAGAGTAGTGCTGCAGTGTTTTCTGGTAGACGAGAACAGTTTATCCTTAGGATTATCCAGGGTTAAGATTTGCTTAAAATTTCTCATCTCCACCTCTCTTTGGGGGTACATTCTAACCTTGAAATATTCTGCATTGAATTGTGGGTCTGAGTCTGTCAAGACTCTGTGTGCATATGAATTTCTGTGTATGTATGTATGCATATATTTATGTCATGTCTTTGTTACAGTTTTTCTCATATGAGCATCTTTGCATAAGACTCTTCTTTAATTCCTCTGCTAATAATAGTCCTTGTATACTATATATATATATATATATTTATTGCATGCATTAGTAGTTTCTAATTTCTACTATCCCAATTTTTCCCATACAAATATCAAATCATGTTATTTTACCCCTACAATTTGCTTCCTTTCCAAACTAACAGTGCCCCAGGAAATTGTTCTGCTTTTGTTATGCAAATGTGTCTTTCCTTGGCTTTTTTCCTCAAATCATCCATCTTATCCAGATATCTCTTACTTTAAGTAAGAGGGAGGGAAGAAGGGAGGGAGGGAGAGAAGGACAGAAGAAAGAAATGGAGGGAGGGAGGCAGGTGGGAGGGAAGAAGGGGGAGGGAGGGAGGTGGGAGGGAGGGAAAGAGAAAGGGAGAGGGGAAGGGAGTCAGATAATCTTGCAAGCAACCAGAAAGAAAGAATTCAAATATCATGTAACTCCTTCAGTATAACACAAGATTTAACAACTTCAATTTTAAGGGCTTGAATAGCTTGAAATACGATATTCTGAAATGCAAAAGAGCTTGGATTACAGGAATCAACTACCCAGCAAAGCAGAACATACTTTCAGAGAAAAAGATGAATCCTCAAAGAATTAGGGGACTATTCAGAGTTGAATAGAATGTTAGATCTTCAAGATTAGGACTCAGGTGAAACAAAGAGAAGGTGGATAGGAAAGGAAAATTTTGATGGACTTAATGATTATTGACTGCTTCTATCCCTACATGGGAAGATGATACTGATAACTCATATGAGCTTTCTTATTTATTAGACCAGTTAGAAGGACAATATATAGACAAGGTACATGAGGGAGTTGCAAATGAAGGCATAACATGTTATAAAGATGGAGTTGATGAACAAGAAAGGAATGTACTGAGAGATACAGAAAGGAAACATAGAATGGGCTAAGTTATTTCATATAAAAGAGCTAAGAAAAACTTTTACATTAGAGTGGAAGAGGGGTAAGGTGAGGAGAAGTGACTGGGCCTTACTTCCATTGGAAGTAGCTCAGAGAGGCCATAACATACACACTCAATAGAGTATAGAATCTATCCTGCTCTTCAGGAAAATTAAAAAGGAAAAAGATGGGGAAGGGGGGAATGCGGAAAGGGAGGGGTATGTGGGTTATAGAAGAGAGGGAAAAGTGAAGAAGAGCATAGTGACTACAACAAACTATTGAGGACAGACAGAACGAAAGGCAAGAGAGAACAGAAGAAATGGGATTGGGATGAGCAAGGTAAAGGGAATTAAAGCTAGGAATAGCAACTATGAGAAAAAAAATATTGAAGCAATTTCTGTGATGGACTTAGGGTAAAGAATGATATCCATCCCAAAGACATATCTGATGGTATCTGAATATAGACTGAAGCCTGCTTTTATTCTCTTTCATTTTATTTTCTTGAGGTTTTTCTTTCTTTAAGGTGGGGGTGAGATATATTTACTTTTACACCATTACTATTGTAATAATGATTTTCATGTATACACATTTTAAAGTATACCATATAACGTGCATTCTCAATGAGGTAAGTGGGGTGAAAGGAAGGGAAAGAATTTGTACCGCAAGGTTTTGAAAGCAAATGTTGAAACTTGCTTTTACATATAGCTGGAGGAAATATTTAAAAATAAAATAAAAAAGTCATCAATTTTACAAGTTCATGGAAAAAACAGTTAAAATGATGTCACAATTTATTTGCCCTGTTTCTAAAACTGAAAGCTGCTTATTTCTGAAAAAAACATAGAACATATGTTAATACCAGGGCTAAAGTTTTTCTTGGATCTGTATGTTTATTTTCAGTAAAACAATATGTTCAAGATGAACACTACTTAATGTGGAGTACAAAGGGATTTGAAAACTATTTCAAAGGCACCAGTTTAAGTCAATAATTGACAGGGACCTTTGAATCTAAACCATGAATTATCATGAATTATCCATGAATTATCAAATTATCAAATTTACCTATCCTGCTCTGACAACTTTGCTGACCTCCAATCTCGTATTTTTAATAGTTCAGTCTAAGGTGATCCCATCAGTCCTTTCTTTGAGGGTGGTTAACTTTATTAGGATAAGGATTTCAGAGTTGTTTTTGACCTTTATATTATTGAGAATACCTAAGTCTTTCATAGCTATTCACCTTACAATACTGCTCTTACTTTGAACAAAATACATTTCCCTTTGCATCAGCTCATGCAAATATTCCCAGGTTTTCTCAAATCACGCTGCTCATTATTTCTTATAGAACAATGATAATACATCATAATTTTAAAGCGCAATTTTTAAAGTCATTCTGCAGTTGATAGACATGCCCTCATTTATGACCACCAGAAAAAAGCTATTGCAAATATTTTTTATGCATGTATTTCCTTTCCCTTTTTGTTTTATGACTCTTCTAGGAAAAATACCTAGTAGTGGTATTACAAGATCAAAGATAATTCCTAGTTTTATAACCCTTTGATCATGGTTCCAAACTACTCAGTTCATCATTCCACCAGTAACGCATTAATATCCCATTTTATCCCTTATACCCTTCAGTTTTCCTCACTTTTGCTTTCTGTCCTATTAGTCATTACTATATATGTTTTAGCAGCTCAGAATCATTTTGATTTTCTTTACCCCAATCGTTAGTGATTTACCATATTTTACATTTTAAAGACATTTTTAATTAATTCAAATGAAAACTGTTCAAAATTTTTCATAATTTATCAATTATATTATTCAATCAGTTTTCTATATGATTGAGAAATGATACCTTCATCAGAGAAATCTGCTTATTCTACCCCCTACCAAGCAGGGTAATACTATTCAGTACTATACAGGTACTATTCATCAATATGCTCCCCTAATCTGATAGCTCCATTTATTTTATTTTCTTTCTCCATTCATCCTGTCCCTTCTCAAAAGTTTTGTTTCTGATTATCCCATTCCCTACTCTGTTATATTCCCTTATTTCACTTATCCTCTTTCCTTCCTTCTTTTCCCTAGGGTAAGAGAGAGCTCTATATTTAAATGAGTGTGCAGATTGTTCTCTTTTTGAGCCAGTTCTGATAAGAATAATTTTCCAGCGCTTCCTCTCTTTAATAAAATCTTACTTTTTGCCTACTTTATGTGAAGTAATTTACCTCATTCTTCTTCTTCCTTTGCCTTCCCCATAGTACCTTCTTTTCTCATTCCTTCATTTTAATTTTTTAGATATTATCTCTTCTTATTCACTTCATGCCTGTGCCCTTAATCTATACTTATACCTTCAAATTATCCTAATAATCAGAAAATTATTATGATTTACCAGTTTGATCTTTTGATTTAGTAATATAGGCAGTTTATCCTTATTAATTCCTTTGTGATTTCCCTTTCTTATATACCTCGTTAATCTTCCCTTTAGTCTTGGATGTTTTAAATTAATTAATTAATCTATTTTCATTGATATGTACATGTATATTTTAAGTTACATTTTCTTAGAATTTTATTTATTTAAAGGAATGGGGTTAAGTGATTTGCCCAAGGTAACAGAGTCATATCTGAACTCAGGTCCTCCTGACTCAAAGGCCAATGCTCTATCCACTAAGCCAACTAGTTGCCCCTAGATTTGTATTTTATAGTCAAATTTTCTATTCTACTCTGTTCTTTTTTGTCAAGAATGCTTTAAAAATCCTCTTTTTATTGAAGCTCCATTTTCTCTTGACTAATTTTGCTTAATTTTGCAGGAAGGTGATTCTTGGTTGTAATCTTTGTCCTTTGCCCTCAAGACAATCATATTCCATGAACTCTAAAATATTTTTTTAGTAAAACCTGATAAATCTTGTGTTATTCTGTGTGTGACTTCTTGATACTTAAATGCTTCTTTCAAACTGATTGCAATGTTTTCTCCTTGACATGAGAACTCTAAAATTTGGCCATAATATTCCTCGGAATATTTTTTGGGGGGTGAGAGGGGATCTCTTTCAAGAAGTGATTGGTGAATTCTTCCAATTTTTATTTTACCTTCTAGTTCTAGAATATAAGAACATTTTTCCTTATAATATCTTTAAAAATATTTATTTTCATTCATATACACATGTATATTTTTAAGTTAAAAATTTCTTTCTACCCTCCCCTCAGTGGTGAACAGTCTAGTTATCAAAGTACATATACATTTTGATAAACATGTTCACAAATTAGTAATTTTTGGTTTGATGAATTAGGATTAACGGAAAGAGATGCATAAGGGATAATATAAAGTATTCATCAGATTGTGGAGGATTGTTTGTTGAGTGTGTGTATGTGTGTGTGTTATGTTATGTAATGTTATGTTTTCTTTTATTTTTTAATTCCTCTGTATGGGGATAATATAGTCCATAGCCAGTGAAATAGAGTTGTCCTATCTCTCTATATTGCTGACAGGAGCTGCTTCCATCAAGGCTGTTCATCTTAAAACGTTACTGTTGATGTGTACATTGTTCCCTTGTTTCTCCTCTCTTTACTTAGCATCAGATGCCATAAGTCATCCCATGCTTCTCTACAGCAAATGCTTTCTTAAAGAACAATAGTATTCCATATTATTTATGTACTTTCCTTATAATATTTTGAGAGATGTCTAAGTTTTTGTTTCATCATGACTTTCTACTAGACCAGTATTTTTTTTTCTTTAATTATTACTCCTGGACCAATTTTCCAGGCCATTTCTTTTTCCATGCAGATATTTCACATTGTCTTTAATTTTTTTCATTCTTTTGGGTTTTGTTTTATTGTTTCTTGAATTCTCATAATTTGCTTCCATATGTGCAACTATACTGTTTTAAATAATTTTTTTTCAATGAATTTATGTACCTTCCATTCCATTTGGCCAGTTTGTCTTTTAAGGAATTATTTGTTCAGTGAATTTTTGTTCTTTTTCCATTTGAACAAAGTATGCTTTTTATGGCATTCTTTTCCTCAGTGATTTTCTGTACCTTTTTAAAATTTGTTTGGTTTGTTAACAAGGCAATGGGGTTATGTGACTTGCTCAAGGTCACAAATGTAATTAAGTGTGTGAGACATTTAAATTTATTGAAGTGAACTCTTCAGGATTCATTCTTTCTTTTCTGAAGTTCTTAATGAGAAAAGCATACTCTTATGTGTATATAATATCTATGGTATAAAAAGTGTCTTCTATATATTAGAAGAGGTCCTCCTGATTCCAAAGCCAGTTGCTCTATCCACTACACAATTAGCTGTCCTTTTTTTTTACTCTTTCATCATTTCCCCCCTTTCGTTGTGGTGTTACTGTGTTCAGTATTTTTTGTTTCCCCCTTTCCCATACTGTTGATTGTTTTCATGATTTACTTGCATCACTCATTTCTTTTCCGAATTTTTCCTCTACCCCTTTCACTTGATTTTTACAATCTTTCCTGAGCTTTTCCAAAACCTGTGAGTTATACTTATTTTTTCTTGACAAGTGTGAGTGTTAAAGCATTAACTTTATTATCTTTTTTTTCTGAATGTGTTTTTATCTTTCTTGTCACTTTTCTTTGGCATCCTTTGTCACCCCCTAAAGTTCTTGTTTATATTTTATAATAGATTTTCATATGGATAATCTTTACAAAAGCTCACTTAGGTAAATAAAGCAGATTCAATGTTACTATAATACCTAATTTACAGAAAAGAAAAAAAAATCTTTCTA
The DNA here is from genome assembly GCF_037893015.1 of Macrotis lagotis. Taxonomy (NCBI): domain Eukaryota; kingdom Metazoa; phylum Chordata; class Mammalia; order Peramelemorphia; family Peramelidae; genus Macrotis; species Macrotis lagotis. The sequence goes on from NC_133666.1 coordinate 369,826,581, forward strand.
TGTTTAAGTCACTTACCCTAGATCTCATTGCTAGCAGTGGATATTTGAATCCAAGCTACCCAGTTCCATTTACAATATTCTTTTCAAATTCTCTAGCATCTCATACCTATTCCCTTATTTGGCCTTTTAATTACAAAAGATGGTGGTGGGAAGGAATTCATATTGACATTCCTGTGTCAGTCTCTCTCCTGTTTCTTTATCTTTCATTTTCTGTTTCTATTTCTCTCTTTCATTCTGTCAGGCCACATTTATATCTCTATTTCACCATTTGTCTCTGTGACTTTCTGTCTCTTTCTGCCTCTATGTCTATCATACTGTCTGTTTTTCAGGGAACATTTAGTGGCTAAGGGATAGTGATATTGAATCTTAACCATAATCTCCTTTTATACTCCTGAGATTCATTTTCATATAATGACTATTCTAATGTGCAATATTTATCCCTCTCATCCATGTTACTTTTGTAATAACAGATATTTATATTATCATAAGGATTATATTTATACATATACTGTTAACTTGAATAATTTATACTTTAGAATAGACTTGCCTTTAATATTCACTAATCATCACAAAATAACACATTTTAAGAATAATTTATCTCAGATATCATCAGGCCTGTTCCATTTGAGACAGGAATACTCACCATGACCAATCTAACAAAGAGTACATCAGGCTTTTTCTTGAAAACTTCCAACAAGCAGAGAGACTCCACCAGTTGTCAATGCATTCCAATTGTAGATAATTTAATAGGAAATATGCACTTTTATAAAGGCTAAATTAGTTTGAATAAAAATTCTGTTCATTTATTCTTTTTCTGAACCCTGTCCAAACACAACAAATCAAATTTCTCTTCAAGACAAGAGTCTCAAATATGTGTAAACAGATAACTCCTAACCTTCTATTTTTGAGGCTAAATATTCTTAGTTCTTTCAAATTATTGTCATATGGATACTATTTTATTACTTCAAGACTACAATATTTTCTTGGGTGGACAATTTCTCCACTGATGATTAATATGATCTTATATACTTGAATAGATAATTTCTATGAATTGCCATTAGAAAAACAAATCTTTCCTTAATGGTCAAATGACCAGTTATGTACATCTTTGTCCTTTGATAAGAGATATACAGTAAGTAACTGAATGTGGAATGGAATCTTATCTAACTTATAAAGATTTCAAAAGTTGTAGCATTACTTTAAGCACTCAAGCTTACTCACTCACCCACCCCTACAATACAATGAAGTACCAAAATAAACTGTTTATCAGAAGATATTCCAATTTTTAGTAAATAGACATGATCTTGAAATTTAATGTCCATACATAATGGGGAATGCCCTAGATAACTGCATACCCACAATCAAAACACATAATGATCTTAGAAGTGGCATCTATACCAAAAGAACAAAAAAAGTAAAAGAAGCATGACTTTTCTTACAATGCTTCACTTCTTGAGACATTAAAATCCCTTATCTATCTTTAGTCATACTTGCAACAGGAAAAATATAATTCTAAACCTTTTTCAAATATGACAACAGAAAAGTTAGAACACAATAGAAGAAACTTTTAGAGAGAAATTTCATATTGGATTTTAACAGTTACAATATTTTGACTTTCAGGAACTCTTATATGAAGATATTTTTAGGATTGTAATAAAAACTGCAAAACTATCTAAGGATAAATCATTGATTGTCTTATGTTATTGTGCTTAAAGAGAAAAATACTTTAAGTCAAAAAGAGTGAGTGTGCATTTTAGCTGACATATGTATTTAGAGAAATGAATATTTCAGAATTTACATGTATGAAATTTAATTTTCCCAGATAATGAACTAGCTTTGTGCAATATAATTTCAAAAGAGTCTTACTAGTAATTAGAATGATGATGCAAAAGAATCATATACATTTTCTCCTTAGAAAAAATGCAACTGAGAATAATAAAAAAGTTCATCAAGAATACAGAATAATTACAAGTCACCATTGTTTAAAAGACAGTATTTGAAACTAAAGATTTTTTGAACAACTTTATTTATTTATTTTTTCATTTATTTATTTAGTCATTCTTATTTTCGTAAAAATGATGATTTTTATACATTACTAAAATATTCTTGTTTAAAAGTAAGCATAATATACCCTCCCCCAAAAAATATAGACCCACATGAGCAATAAAGGAAAGAGAAAAAAATTAAAATTAATGATGATGATGATGATGATGATAACAATAATAATAATAATAATAATAATAATAATAATAATAATAATAATAATAAGTGCAGGCAGGTGGAGCACCAGCCCTAGAGCCAGGAGAAACCCGAGCCCAAATCCAGCCCCATACACCCAATAATCACCCAGCTGTGTGACCCTGAACAAGCCATCCCAACCCCATTGCCCTGCAAAAAAACAAAACAAAAAAATTAAAAAATAACAACAACAACAACAACAACAACAACAACAACAATAATAATAATAGGGGTACCCAGGTAGTGCAGTAGACAGAGCACCAGCCCTGGAGCCAGGAGCACCAGAGTCAACATACAGCCTCAGATAACCAATCATAACCCAGCTGTCCAAGTCACCCAAACCCATTTGCCTTTTAAACCCCTCCAAATATAATATTAATATTAATAAAAATAATAATGAATAATAATAAATGTGCTTCAGTCTGTGTACCAGGTCTGTTGCAGGTGGATCACCTTCTTTATTTATTATAGGGACATCACAAAATCTACTTCTATATTTTTCCACCATTGCCACTGCTGATTGCAACTCCCTCCATTCATACTTCTCCACCACCATATACTATATTTTCTCTCTCCTTTCACTCTGTCCCTCCTCTTAAATGTGCTATAGGGTAGCTGAGTGGACATATCCCTGGCCCTGGGGCCAAGAGGCTCTGAGCCAACATACCACCCCTTATGCCCTGGATCCACCCAGCCCTATGGTCCCAGACAGGCCATCCAATCCCAGTCCCTTGAAATAAGTTAAAAAGAAAATGTGTTTTATATCTGACCAGTCTCCCCCCATGGTCCACCTACATCCCCCATACTCCTGACCCCCTTCTCTCCTTCTTACTTTAGATGTATATACCCCAAAGAGTATATATGCTGTTTCTTCTCCTAGCCACATCTGATGAGGGCAAAGTTTCCCTCATTACCCCTTGCCTTCCTCCCTTCCATATCATTGCAATAGCTCATTGTAATAAAAAACCTAATCATATGAAATCATAGCCTATTCCACTTCTATTTTTCTTTCTCCCATTATATTTCCCATTTAGCCATTGATTCCATTTTTTACAATATATTATAGCTTCAAATTCAGTTCTCTCCTATGCTTCATCTCAATAAGCGCCTTCTACCTGCTCAATTAAATGAGAAGGTTCATTTGACTATTATCAGTATCATTTTTCTATGCAGGAATACATGTAGTTCATCATCATTAAGTCCCTCATATTTTGCTCTTCTCCTCTACTCTCTAGGATTCCTGTATTTTAAGATCAAACTTCCTGTTCAGCTTTGGTCATTTCAACAGGAACATTTGAAATTCCCCTGTTTCATTGAAAGTCCATCTTTTTTTCCCTGGAAGAGGATGTTCAATTTTGCTGGGTAGTTGGTTCTAGGCTGCATTCTGAGCTCTTTTGCCTACCAGGATGTTATATTTCAAGCCTTAAGAATTTTTAATGTAGTTGCTGCTAAGTCCTGTGTGATCTTGACTGCAGCTCCAAAATATGTGAATTGTGCCATTCTGGCTGCTTGTAATATTTTCTCTTTGACTTGGGAGATCTGGAACTTGGGTATATTATCCCTGGGGTTTGTTTTCTTGGATCTCTTTCTCGAGGAGATAGGTGGATTCTCTCATTTTCTATTTTTCCCCTCTTTTTCTAGGATATCTGGGCAATTTTCCTGTAGGAATTCTTTGAAGATGATGTCAAAGCTCTTTTCCTGATCATGATTTTTGGTTATTCCAATTTGTAAATTTTCTTTTCTGAATCTGTTTTCATATCAGTTGTTTTTTCATTGAGATGTTTCACATTTTCTTCTAATTTTCATTCTTTTGAGTTTGAAGTATTGTGTCTTGATTTCTCTTAAAATCAGCAGCTTCCCTCAGTTCCATTCTACATCTGAAGGATGTTTTTTGCTCAGAGAGATTTCTTATCTTTTTTCCATCTGGTCAGTTCTTCATAAGTATGCTTTTCCTCAATAACTTTTTGAGGGGCAGCTAGTTGGTGCAGTGGATAGAGTACCAGCCCTGGAGTCAGGAGTAACTGAGTTGAAATCTGGCCTCACCTAGCTGTGTGGCCTTGAGCAAGCCATTTAACCCCATTTGCCTTGCAAAAGCCTTAAAAATATTTTTTTGAATTGTTTTAGCCATTTGACCTAAGTTGGTTTTTAACATGTTGTTTTCTTCAGCATTTTTTGGATCTCTGTGACTAAGCTGCTGACTTTTTTTTCATGTTTTTCCTTCATCTTTCTCATTTCTTTTCCCAATTTTTCTTCTATCTCCCTCACTTGATTTTCAGATTTTTTTGACCTCTGTTATATCCTGAGGCCAATTTCCATTTTTTTGGAGTCTTTAGATGTAGGAGCTTGTACTTCCTCATCTTCAGATTGAATATTTTGATCCTTCTTGGGATCCTAGACAAAATATTTCTCAATGGTGTTGCTCTTTTTTCTCTGCTTACTCATTTCCTTAGCCTGTGTATGGTTTTGGGGTGCTTCCTGAGCTTTTGAGTATTATTGGGACAACCACCCACAAGGATCTCCCTCCTGGTCTGTGAATGACCACAAGTGTACCCCCCTGCCATGGGCCTGAGGCGGGGGGCAGTCTGCTGTTCTATGGGGTTCCTAGACTGTGATCAGGATCTGAATGTGGTCAGAGCCCCAGAGTCATGTTCTAGGTGCAGAGGACAGACCTCGGCAGTCTCTCTCTTCTCCCCTATCTAGGCTGAGCACACAAGCCTGGTAGCTCCTGCTTGCCTATTCTGCCTTCTTCTGGTTCCTGGATCCCAGCTGTAGAGGCCATACTGCTTGCTGAGTGCCCTGAGGGCTGGGCTTCACGGGTTCACCCCTATCTTCCAAATTGTGCCTGGTGCTCCCTGGGGTGTAGATCAAGAATCCGCCCATTCCCCCCCCCCCACCAGGAGTCATGACTCCCAGTGCCCTGGGACTGCCTCCTAGAGACTGAATTTCTTTCACTCTAGTGGCCTCCCCCTAACACCATGGAGCGATGCTTTTCTGCTATCTGCTAGATTTCCTTGGGTTGAAGAACTGCTCCCTGGATCACTCTGTGGGTTCTGTCTTGAAAATTTAGTTAGAGTCCTTATTTTATAAGTTTGGAAATATCAAAGAGAGAGCACCTAAGAGAGGATCTTCTCCTATCACCATCTTGGCTCTGCCCTGAAACTAAAGATTTAAGAATTCTTGGAAAATATCTGTTATTTTAATGAAAATCTAGGATTTATTTTAAAATCTACTTTATTTTTTATTTCAAAGATTTTCATTGAGTTTAATAAATAAATATACTATCATTTGATTCATCATAGGAAATATTTAAACTTTGATGACTTGCCCAAGAGGACAGCACTATGTGAACAATAAAATTTTCCAGAAATGCATTTTTAAAATATTTTTAAAATTTTCTTTACAAAAATTTTCTTGAGAGTAAACAAAAATATAAAACCTCATGAGAAATAAAGTAAAAGAAAGAGAAAAGAGGTGTTTCAATGTGTTTTGATACCATCAGCTCTGTTTTAAATGGATCACATTCTTTATCAGAAGTCTATCATAGAAGTAACTTCCATATTTTTCCATTGTTGCTAATTATTCTTCCCCACTACCATCTATTATATTTTCTCTCTCCTTTCACTCTGTCCCTCTTCAACAATGTGCTATGAGGAAACCCAGTGGCACAGTCAGCAGAGCACCAGCCCTGGGGCCAAGAGGATGCAAGCCTACCTCTCACCCAGAGACCTAGCAATCACCCGGCCTTGTAGTACCGGACAGGCCACCCAATCCCACCACTTTGGAAAAAGTAAAAAAGGAAATGTATTATATCTGACTATCCTCTCCTATAATCTACTCTCTCTCTCCTCTATCACCCACATCCCACCTCCCAATCCCAGGCCCCCTTCTCTCTTTTTCCTTCTAGATTTCTAGAGGTGCCTATAAATTTTCCTCTCTAAGCCATTTCCAATGAGAAGAAAGTCTCCCTCATTCCTCTTCATCTTTCCCTCTTCCATACCATAGTACAAACTACATGAAATATCTTTTACATGTAATATCTTAGCCCTTTCTACCTCTCCTTTCTCTTACTCCCAGTATATTTCCCTTTCACCCATTGACTCCATATTTACAATATTTTATATCTTCAAATTCAGCTCACTCCTGTGCCTCAACTATAAAAGCTGCTTCTAACTGCTCTATTAAATGAGAAGGTTCATATGATTATTATCAGTATCATCTTTCCATGCAGGAATAAACACAGTTCATCACCATTAAGTCTCAAAATTTGTCCTTCTAGTCCACTCTATGATTCATCTGAGACCTGTACTTGAAGATCAAACTTTCTTTTCAGCTCTGGTTATTTCAATAGGAATATTTGAAATTCCCCTGTTTCACTGAAAGTCCATCTTTTCCCTTGGAAGAAGATGTTCTGTTTGCTAGGTATTTGATTCTTGATTGCATTCCCAGCTCTTTTGCTTTTTGGAATGTTTTATCTCAAGCCCTATGAGCCTTTAATGTAGATGTTGCTATGTCCTTGGTAATATGGACTGTAACACAATGATATTTGACTTGTATTTTACTGGCTGCTTACAATACTTTCTCTTTGACTTGGGAGTTCTGGAGCTTGGCTATAATATTCCCGTTTCTTTATCTCTTTCTGGTGGAGAATAGTGGGTTCTCTCAATTTCTATTTTACCCTCTTCTTCTAGGATAAGGACAATTTTCCTGCAGAAATTCTTTAAAAATGAGATGAACACTCTTTGCCTGATCATGACTTTCAGGGAGTCAAATAATTTTTAAATTTTCTTTTCTGCATCTGTTTCTAGATCAATTGTTTTTTCAATGAGATATTTCACATTTTCTTCTAGTTTTTCATTCATTTGTTGTTGAACTATTGTGTCTTGATTTCTCACAGATTCATCACTTTCCTTTAGCTCCATTCTACAGCTGAAGGATAGGTTTTCCTCAGAGAGCTTTCTTATCTCCTTTTCCTTATGGTCAATTCTGCTTTTTGAAACATTATTCTTCTCAATAACTTTAGGAACTGTTTTAGCCATTTGAACTAAACTGATTTTAATCTTATTTTCTTCAGCATTTTTTGCATCTCTTTAACTTACCTGCTGACTTCATTTTCATATTTTTTTTTCCTGAATCACTCTCATTTCTTTTTTCTTTTTTTTTAGGTTTTTGGCAAGGCAAATGGGGTTAAGTGGCTTGCCCAAGGCCACACAGCTAGGTAATTATTAAGTGTCTGAGACCAGATTTGAACCCAGGTACTCCTGACTCCAAGGCCAGTGCTTTATCCACTAGGCCACCTAACCACCCCAACATTCTCATTTCTTTGCACAATTTTTCTTCTATCTCTCTTGCTTGATTTTCAAATCTTTTTGACCTCTGTCATAGCCCAATCCCAACTTCTATATTTCTTGGAGTCTTTAGATGCTGAAGATTGGACTTTCTTCATCTTTATATTGTGTATTTTGATCCTCCATGGTACCAAAGTAAATGTCTTTGGCCAGATTCCTTTTTTTCTATTTATTCACTTCCCTAGCCTGTGGTTGGTTTTAGGATACTTCCAGAGCATTTGAGTATTATTGCGACACACCCACAAGGCACTCAGTATGTGAGATTCTGACTGCTTTCCTGGTCTGTTGAATGGCCACAAGTTCATCCATCTGCGGTCCCAGACTACGACCAGGGTCTGAATATGATCAAAACCTCAAAGTCCTGTTCTAGAGAAAGAGAACAGAACTCAGTGTTCTCCCTCCACTCCCTTACCTTCTCTGGGTTGAGCATTCAAAGAGCAACTGCTGGGCAACACATTCTGGGCAGTTCCACAGATCTATGTCCATTTCCAGGGTTCTGGGCTGTGTTGAAGGCTCCATGTCCGAGCTGAGGAGGACCACACTACCCTCAGCTTCTTGCTTACTCTGGCAGAAGTCTTCCTGCTGACCTGCCAAGTTGTGATGGTGCTCGTTTGGGTGGCAAGTCAGAAAAACTGCTTTTGCTGCCAGGAGACACAGGTGCCTTGGTGCTATTCCCAGAAGGCTGAAGCTCCTTCACTCTGTCTTGTTGCCATTCCAACAACTCCATGGAACAGAGTCTTCCCTCTATTTTTTCAAGTTACCTTGGGCTGGAAAATTGCTGTATTGGATCTTTCTGTGGGTTCTTTCCATCAAAAATTTAGTTAGAGATATAGTTTTAAGTTTTTTTTGAAATATTTTTGAAAGAGCACCTAAGAGAGGCTGTTCTTCTGGAGCCAGCTTGGCTCTGTCCCTCACAAATCCATATTTTTTGATAAATGTCTGAATTGTATTAATCTGACAAAAATATTTGGCAGATATGATGACCCTATTATTTTCAGGAGAAGCATTATAGCATTTGATATGTCAAGGAGAGTTCTGTAACTTTGTTTTACTCATACTTGAAGCATAGACTATAAAGTTGTTAAAAAAAAACAACAAATGCAATTTATAAATATTTAGTGATTTCTTATTTGTTTATTATTGTAGTAAGTACTGATGACATGAACAAATACAAAAAATAATCATTTTCTTAAAGTAGCAGAAATGCAATATACAGATAAACATAATACAATTCAAAAGAAGGTATGAGAATGAGGGGATACGATTTACTCTACTAAAGAAAGCCACAGAATGTAAGAAATGCAGGTGAAAATTGGCAGCATTCTGGGTATGTATAACAGTTAGTGAAAAAAGTGCAGGGAAGAGGTGGAGTGTTATTTAGAGCAATAGAAAGCATCATAGTGTTTCTAGATTAGATTTGTTTTACAAAGCATTAAGGTGTCAGATCTTTGGACAGGGAGGAAAATGTCAAATAATAAAAAATTTCTATTACCAAATAAAAGATGTTCTATTTTTATCATAATCATAAAAGACAGTCATTGAAATTTATGAAATGAGGTGATGAGAAAAATATTTTCTGGTCAATTGAAGTAAAAATACATAAGAGGTAGAGAGAACAATTGGATGATCTAAGTCTGCCTACATGATGAGTTAAAACAGAATACTGTGTTTTCTTAGAGAGAATGAGAGACATTATTTATTTATTTATTTAACTATTTATTTATTTATTTAAGGCAATGGGGTTAAGTGACTTTCACACAGTCACATAGCTACGCAATTATTAAGGGTCTGAGGCCAGATTTGAACTCAGGTACTCCTAACTCCAGGGCCTGTACTCTATCCACTGCATCACCTAGCTGCCTTTGACATGAGAGATATTTTAATGAGAAAAATGAAAAGATTTGGTATTGCACTATATCTGTAACACTAAGCTTACTGATGAATCAAGAATTACTATAATGTTGTGAACCTTGGTCATCAGTAGAATTATGGTATCTCTAATATTAATGAAAAAGTTCAGAAGAGGGGAAAAGTTTTGAAATAAATAAAAATTCAATAATTTCTCTTTACAAATGTAGAATTTGAGTTACTCATAGAACATGGAGTTAAACTGCAGTTGTTTCTCTTTGACTCTATCTCAGGAAAGAATTTGGGATTTGGGACTGTATATTAAAAACTATTAATCTTCTACAATAAAGATGATTTTAAAACCATGGCAGGTTAAGATAACACCAAAAGAGGTGGTATAAAATACACTAGAAGTGTATTCAAAAGAGCTATAGCATATACCCATTTGATTGAAAAAAATCTAGCAAAGTAAACTGACATAGAGATAGAGAGCAAAAGAGTCTGTAAAAGATTAATGTTATTTAAAACCACAGAGGATAGAACATTGAGAAGAAAAGGCTATCAGCAAGATTAAATGCTGTATAGGGGTAAAGAATAATGAGAATTGAGAAATAAAATCCCAACGTATTCAGTTATTAAGAGACCATTAGTAATTTTGGCAAAAAAGGAGTTTCAGGTGAATGACTGCATTACAATAGGATAAAAATTTGATATAGATGGCCTTCCCAAGGAGAGAAGAAATAGATAAAGGTTAACAAATAGTGGAGATGGACAGATTAAAAAAGAGTTTTTGCTATTTTGTTTGATTTGTTTGTTTGTTTAGTTTTTGTTTTCTCTTAGAGGAGGAAATATAGTAATCAGTGTGCAGGAGTGATAGATGCTTGATGAGAAAATAGCATGCATAGAGAAAAACAATCTGTTGAAGAATAGAGGATGTCATGCAAAAGTTTTGCATGTAAATGTGTGCCTTGGTAAGAATAGACATCTTTTAAACATAAAAGGGTGAAGGAGGAGATGGTAGGAGATAACATCTGAGAGGATTGTGAAGCTATATACATTTTAGCTATTATATATACATATATATAATATTTTCCTTTATAGTATTTTATTTTTTATTTACATATAACATTTTCAAATTCATTTTTATAAAACTTTGATTTCCAGATTTCTCTCTCTCTCTCCTCCCTTTTCCTCAGCAAAATAACAAACAATCTGATATAGCTTATACTTGTACAATAACGTTGAGCATATTTCCATATTAGTTATGTTGTGAGAGAAGAATCAGAAAAAATGGTTAAAAAATGACAAAGAAAACAAAGTGTAAATAATGTGCTTCAATCTGCCTTTAGACTCAATAGTTCTTTCTCTGGATATGGATAACATTTTCCAGCCTACATCCACCGAAGTCTTTTGGAAAAGTCTGATCATTGTATTGAGGAAAAGAGTAATGCCTATCATAGCAGATCATCACAATTTGTTACTATTACAATGTTTTCTATGTTCTGCTCACTGAATTTAATTTCAATTAATTTAAGTCTTTCCTGGTTTCACTAAAATCTGTCTGGTCCTCATTTTTTATGTAACAATATTATTCTAATATATATATGTATTTATATATATATATATACATACATATGTATATATATGTGTGTGTGTGTGTGTGTGTGTGTGTGTGTGTGTGTGTGTGTGTAGCACAATTACCCAGCTTTTCCACAGTTGAAGGGTTGAAGGGAACTCCTAAATTTGCAACTCATTTTGCAACTCTTTTCCATGAAAAAGGAGGTGCTATGATTATTTTCGCATACATGGGGCTTTTTTTGACTTTTTAAGATCTCTTTGAAATACAGACCACATAGTGGTATTGTGAGTTCAAAGGATATGTACAGTTTTTTAGGTCTTTGGGTATACTTCCAAAATGCTCTCCAGAACGACTAGAGCATTTCACAACTTCACCAGCAATTCATTAGAGATCCAGTTTTCTCACATCCTGTTTAATATTTATAGTTTTACTTTACAGTCAATTGTAAATCCATCAGGACTTAGAGATATTTTCTTAAGGAGTTCATTAATGGATTGCTGAATTCCTTCTTTCTAAATGGTATTATTTAAATATTTTATTTCTTCTTTTATTAATCTTGGCAATTCATATTTTCATAAATGTTCCATTTATCTAAGATTGTCAAATTTATAGGCATATAATAGGGTGAAATAAATGAATTATTTATATAATTTCCACTTCTCTTAGTGTTGAATTTCCTATTTTCATTTTTGGTCATGATAATTTGGTTGACTTCTTCATTTTCTTTTTTAATAAAAAAAATCGGAGTTCTAGTTATCTTTTTTCATAAAAATAAAACTTAGTTTATTAATTATTTAATTTTTTATTTCAATTATATCATTATTTCTATTTTAATAAAAAATTTGGCATTTAATTGAAGACTTCTAATTTGCCTTTTTTCTCTTTCTTTTAAGCCCAATGCCCAATACAATTTTATTCTCTTTCTCTAGTTTATGCAAGTAACAATTTAGAGATAAAATTTCCTCTAAGAACTGCTTTGTCAGCATCACATAAGATTTGCTGTGTTGTCTCATTTTTGTCATTCTCTTTGATCTGAATTGAATGCATTTACTATTTCTGTTCCTTTGCAATTGATTGTGAGGTTTTTATACTCTGATGAATTTCTTTAATTGTTCAAGGGAACGGGTGCTTAGTCACTCATTTTTTTTCATTCATTTTTATCCTCTCTGATGAAATGGTTTATTTGATTTGTTGTTGAGTCACCCATTCTTTAGCATTAAGTTACATAGTATTGGATTAGGATTCAGGCTATCTTTCCTTGCCATTTTTGCATGCAATTTTAATTGCACCATGATCTGAAATTCCTGTTTCTTTGCACTTAATTGAGTTAGTTTTATACTCTAATACCTGGTCAATTTTAGTGTAGGTGCCATGGAGCTCTCAGCAATAACATATATTCTTTTCTATAATCATTATATTTTCTCCAGAAGTCAGTTATATATAACCTTTCTAAAAATTTATTTACTTCTTTAATTTTTTCTAGCTTTTTTCTGTTATATTTATCTTACTTGTGAGAGAGGGAAGATGAGATACTCTATGAGTGTAGTCTTTCTATCAATTTCTTCCTGGAACTCACTTTTCTTCTCTAAGAAGCATGATGCTTTACAACTTCCTATAAGTTTAGTACTGCTACTGCTTCATTGTGTTACATTTTGGAAGGTACAATTTCCTTCCTTGTCTCTTTAAATTAGATCTATTTTTGCTTTATTTATTCTGAGAATACGATTGCTACCCCAATTATTTTAATTCATCTAAAGCATTATATATTTTGCATCAGCCTTATACATTTACTCTGTGTGTATCTCTGCTTCAAATATGTTCTTTTTTTTGTAAACAACATATTGTAACATTTTACTTTTTAATCCATTATGCTATGTGCTTCTATTTTATGGAAGAATGCATCCCACTCACATTCACAATTATGATTATTTTGTATTTTCCTCTGTTTATATTTTTCTCTCTGTTTTCACACGATCGCCCCCCCCAACAATGTTTTTCTTATGACCAATACCTTCATCACTCTATATTCCTTTCTAGTCACTCTCTTTTATTTTTCGCCATTCTTGTTTTACTTCTTCCCTTCCAGCAATCCCTGCTTTTCACTTTCCTTTCTAGTTTTCATTTATAATTTTCTATAGGGTAAATTTCTAAACTGAAATGAGTGCATTTTTTATTCCTTCTTTGAATAAAATAAAAATGAGAAAAAGATTTGTTTACCACCTTCTTCCTTCCCTATAAAGGAATAGTTGCTCTTTTTGACATAATTTATGCTATTCTTCCAAACCTTTTTTTCATTTTCTCCTAGGAAAATTCGTTTTTTTCTTTTTTATATTATCACATTAAAATTAACTTCTACCTACAATCTCAGTCTATTTATATTCCCTTTAACTGCAATAGCCGAGATACAATTTTCAAGCACTAAAAGTGTCATCTTCCCATGTATAAATTTAAACAATTTCATCTTCTTGAATAACATTTTTTACTGTTTACCTTCTCATGATACTCTTCAGTTTTGAATGTGAAGCTCAAATTTTAGGGAAATGAGGGTACCTTGTTCCAAGTTTCTTGTGAAGAGTCAAGGATTTCATCATTGAATTTCTTCCTTGGATACTTAAGCTCTTCCAGCTTTCTGTCTTTGCTGGAGTAGTTCAATTGTTCCAGGATTCTGGTTCTTATACTGCCATCTATACTGTATCCAGAGGAACCACAGCTACCTTGCTTAGCCACTGACCTTCTGAGTCAGAACCAAGGGGCCTCAGGTGCTAATATGTGCTGCAGCTCACAGCTTCTAAGAAGCCTCCTTGCATCTTGCCTATGTTGCATTTCCCTTTAAACAAAATGAGAGATACATTTTTTCTTTATTTTTATTTTTCTTTATTTGGTTTTCTAAGGCAATCGGGTTAAGTGACATGCTCATGATCACACAGCTAGGCCATTATTAAATTTCTGTGGTTATATTGGAAATCAGGTCCTTTTGACATCTTGACCAAGAACTCCATACACTTTGCTACTCGACTATGCAGACATTCTCTGAAATCCTTCAAAGATACCCTAAGCAGGAAAATTCTTTAATTACATATTTTAATAGGTACATTAATTGCAGAATTCATTTAGAGTCTTTAATATTTCTTTACTGAAGTGGGCAGAAACTTCCTGCCTTCTCTCAGCTATGATTATTATTATTATTATTATTAATATTAATATTTTTATTAATATAACTATGAAGATAGTTTTCGTTAAGAATTTTTCTTACAAGTAGCTTGATGCAGTGGTTAAAGTGTCTCTAAATCATTCTGTGTCCTCATGCATAATATTTATCAAATCATTTTCATGACCTCAGGAAAATTTGAAGAGTCTTCTAGTCTGAGTCCATTCCAATGAGCCCAGGGGATAAAAAATTTCCATGTGTAATGTCATCAATAGTTACTTTTGTAAATAACATTTTACTTTTTTGAAATCACACAAAAAGATCAGCATCCATTTCCATAAATTTTGAATACTAAAATTTTCTCCCTCCAATTTTTCCTTTCCCCTCACAAGGCAACAAGTTTTCTAATGTATGCTATACATGAACAAACATGAAAGCATTTTTCCACATTAGTCATGTTGTGATAAAAGAAATAGAACAAAATGCAAGTCACAAAAGACAAGAAACTGAAAGTGAAAATAATAGCCTCATCTATATTCATACTTCATAAATATCGTTCTGAATGTAGTTAGCCTTTTCGGAATTGCCTTGGACAACTGCATTGCTGAAAAAGAGGTCAGCCAATCATAATGGATCATTACACTATGTTACTACTAATGAATAAAATGTTTTCCTGGTTCTGGTCATTTCATTCAGTGTTAATTCACCTAAGTGTTCCAGATTTTTTCTAAAATCAATCTGCTTCCCATTTCTTTTTAAAAAAATATTCATTTATTTTCATCTATATGCACATGCACATTATTTTACTTTTTAATTCATAAACCTCTCTTCTGAGTTGCAATTTTTTTAAGTATATGCTTAACTATGGATGTCTAAATCATTTTAAAAACTCTTTTATGTATTGATGTTTTAGTAATTATTTTATTCATGCAAACATTTGTAGGTAAAAAAATCCTCCCAAAGTACTTCTCTGACTTCATCACATATATTTACATCCAATATTTATTATTGTCATTTTCTTTGATGTAATGATTTACTTATTCTGTGCTTTGATGTTTGACAGACTCATTCTTCAGGATTATCTTCTTATATTTTCATTTTATTTTTAAATTATCATTCCCATCATCCTTTATTATCTGTAATTTTTATTGCATCATAATCTAAAAAGGATATATTTAATATTTCTGCCTGTCTGCATTTGATTGTAAGGTTTTTCTATTTTTTTAATGTAAGGGTCATATACCACAGAGAGAAACATATTTCTTTCCATCCACATTAATGTTTCTATAGTTTTATTATATCAATGTATTTTAAAATTATTTTTACCTCCTCTATTAAGAACACTACAGATCTTCTGAGAATGGAGTCAAGAGGATGACATAAAACTAGCAAGTTCTCAGAACTTTCCACAGAACACAC